>NC_068938.1:116074665-116235748 GCF_016801865.2 Culex pipiens pallens
TAACAACCGAAAAGCACAGGGTCTCGAAACAAGAATAACAAAATTGAAAAAAAAAAAAATAAAAAAATTCATTTTCTTTGAGAAAAACATGATGAAAACCACTTCTTGAAGTACTTTGAACACTTCTTTAACATGCTCACACAGCAAAAAAAGGAGTAATCCAACTGCATGCAAAAGGCCTGGGTGTAAAATAAATTTTGAATTATTTTAAGAAATTCTTTGTAATATTACACCCTGAACTATGTAGCCCATCAGTATGGGAAACCTACTTGACTAATATGTCAAGCTCATAAGCTTATCATTCTTCATCTGTTTGATGGCCGAGGGGGCTAAGGCCCCAGTCCTTACTGTTGGTGCTGGATTTGAATCTAATATAACTTTAATTTGAATTATAAACTTTTTAAAGCCAGGTGCATAGTAGATAAGATTAATGTTGAAATCAAATGCGCTTTTTTCGTTTGCATTAAAGGTAGAACAATTTTTAATTGCCGGGTTGTTTGATAAACTCTAATACAGCAACAAAAAGATCTACGTTGCAGCAGAGAGATGCGCACTAGGCCGTCCCAAAAAAATGAAAAGTTGTCAAATCTTCGGTGCTCACCCCTAGAATGATAGAATAGGATGTCAGGAACAATGTTTTCATACAACAAAAAATTCCCAAAAATGGTTTACAACTCGTGCGCGGAGCTTGAATGAAAAAAGTGCATTTTCGAGTATTTTTCAGAAATTCGAGTAACAATCATACTAAAGTCATTCAAATTAGGTCGCCATGGGCTTCAAGTTATTTGCATTTTAGTGAACAAAACGTGACGAATTTTCAAAATTCTTGGTATATAAGCTTTTCTAGCATAAAACATTGGCTACACTCAAACCCCGATGGTTTGACACCAACTGTTGTCAAACGAACGGGGTCACTTTTTAGTTTGACATCCCGTTCACACGGAGTTCACACACACTATTAAACGTTTGTTTTGGTAGTGTGCGTGAGCGCCTTGTAAAAAGTGACAGTTCGTCACTTTTTAGTTTGACTTTGACCAACCAACGGGGTACAAACTAAAAAAGTGTCAAACGAAAAAGTGACCAACCACCGGGGGTTGAGTGTACTATGATTACAAACGGGAAGGCATATATTTTGGATATTTTTATTTTGCTCGCTCAAAAACAATATTTGTTAATAACATTTCATGAAAAAACATGACATTTTCTCACAATGTGACGTAAATAAATATCAATTTTATTAAAGTTCATATCTCCATACTGTGAACGTGATTTTTTTTTATGTATGTACATTCGAATGAAACAAATTCATTTATTACTTTTTATTATTGACCCTGAGTTAGGCCATGACTCTTTTTACTTGGAAGACGATATTCGAAGATAAACGACAACTGGTAGTATCTTAAGCAAATTCATTTATAAAAAACTATTTTTTTCAAAAAAAAAGTTACCCATTAGAGCTTTATTTGTTCATATCGAGAAGAGCACAGAGCAGTACTTATAAAATTGTCGTTTACGTCACATTGTGAGAAAATCTCATGTTTTTCATGAAATATTATTAACAAATATCGTTTTTGAGTGAGCAAAATAAAAATATCCAAAATATATGCCTTCCCGTTTGTTGTCATAGTAGCCAATGTTTTATGCTAGAAACGCTTATATACACCCAAACGGCGGTCGCATGATTGTGATGCATGGCGGCATGAAAGTATATCAGAATCTGCATGAAAACTGTCCTCATGCATTTTTTGCGATATAGGGGTATGACATTTTTGCCCGTTACCGACAATTATCGACATTATCGACGGCTTTTTGTTGTGTTTCACAAAAAAACCCTAACAGAACGAGGATTGAACCACCAACTTCTTAGTTATTGATCCGACACGCTACCACCGCGCCATGGACGCTTGATGAAATGTGAGGGACAGAGCGCGAACATATTGTTCTCTCCGGAGTGTTGCTCGGGAACGGGCCAGCATTATATGTGTTGGTGAGAACTGCAGATCGCTGAAATGTTTACACGCGGGCAAAAATGATCTACGGGCTTACTGCAAAAAATGTTATAAAATGTGACATTTTCTGTAGCAAATCCACTGTTGCAGATTTTGAGATATATTTTTCCTTTGGGTGTACCAAGAATTTTGAAAATTCATCACTTTTTTCACTAAAATGCAAATATCTCGGCTTTGCGTGAACATAGATTGAATGTTATAAAAAGAAAAATGATCTCCGAAAAATTTCCTAAAAGCTGAATGCATTAATTTTGGCTGCCACATTTTTTGGCTCGTTTTGGGGAGTGATTTTTGATTTTTTTTGGCTAAAAAATACATTTTTTTCTCCCTAAAACGCCCTGCCATGCCCAAAAACAAGCTTTTATGGAATATGTCTGTACAGGGAATTTGTTCAGGAGACATTAAACTATAACTTGAAGCCCATGGCGACCAAATTTGAATGACTTTAGTATGATTGTTACTCGCATTTCTGAAAAATACTCGAAAAATGCACTTTTTTCATTCAAGCTCCGCGTGCGAGCTGTAAATTTTTTTGGGATTTTTTCGTTGTATGAAAACATTGTTCCTGACATCCTAATCTACCATTATAGGGGTGAGCACCGAAGATTTGACAACTTTTCATTTTTTTTGGGACGGCCTAATGTGCACTAATTTAACATTTTTGGTAACATGCAATTTACAAATTATTCAGCATTTTCTGACAACACATGCTACAAGCCAAAAGGTCAAAAATTTTAACACTCAATTGGTCATGGACACGGAAAATGTGCGGAGGAGGAGTCGTACGAGTGGAATAAATCGAAAAATTTAATTGCGGTTCGTTAAAAAGTAAACGTGAAGACAAAAATTGAGATGAAAGAGGCGGTAAGGACAAAGGATCGCTGGCTGGAATGGCCTGGCCTGACTTGGCCACGTCTATTTAGGAGGCTGATGCTCATTTTTCTCCATGATCTTCCGTGTTAAATACGCTTCGAATTTGGAAACGATATGTTGCACGTATGCTCTCCACCAAACAATAAGCTTCCTTCCTAGGTGGTATACCATCAAACAGCACAACACAACCACTGACTGGCCTGGTCGAGAGAAATAATAATAAAGCATAATTTATGATACATTCAGACTGAAAGAGATCGTACCGCAACATCAAAGGGAAACATATTTTGTCGGAATGCCGACATTGTGATGCGGTAGTATTTTTTCGTAGCTTGTGGCATTTTCTCCTTGTTCACACATAATCATGTTTGACCACCAATCAGATCGAGTTTGCGTACGTACGCTAAACGCTGTCCCTGTGTGTGCCTGTTTGTATGTACGGCGGCATTGAATTAATCGTTTCCAATTATGCAAATTAGCGGCAGGAGTGAGAGAGGAGAGTATATTCTTCGCGTTGATCGTGTTATGTTAATTATTTTCGAGCTTTGTCGCGTCAGTGTGGCACATATTGGCAGCAGTAGGACGACAAGTGGCTGGTGGTTTGGGGCCTACCGCCTATGCTACCGTTGTCCGGCTTTGGGAAGCTGGAAAGGCGTTTGAAAGCCCTTGATAGAATAGCTGTTTTATCTGTTAAAATTGGAAAATTATGCAATTTATTTTTTTTTAAATACCTTTTCAACCTTTTCAAAGTATTTTTTTTTAAATGATTTGATGTAGACACTTTGTAACTAAAAAAACAGTAAAATTTTCATTGTGGTTAGAGACGAAGCTTCTGTAAAATGTTTTAATAAGATTTATTTAAAAACTGATCTATGCCAAAGTCGGCTTATTATTATATAACAGTTTGAGACCATTCATAAACCACGTGGACTCTTTATTCGAAATTTCAGACCTTCTCAGTAGTAGCCCAGTCCACCCACACATATAAAAAATAAAAAGAGGTTATGTTCGCAAAATCGAGTTTTTACTAGTTAAACTAGATTTTTTTTGAACTCATGACTATTTTTCCTCGCACGTCCAACAAATCACCTTTCACCAAGAGAACCTTAAATTGGTTGAAGCGACAAGAAGTTATGATTTTTTTTTGTAATATGTGATTTTTGCGAAAATCGACGAAAGTAACAACTTTTTGAACGACTCTAACACGGGGTAGGTCATCCTAACGGCAAAAAAAAAAAGGTGCAGGTGGTTATGTTCTACATGACCAATATGACAAAGAACTTTGTACAAAACTCCTAAAAAATATTCTATTTTATTTTATATTTTTAAAACATTGCCTATGTATTTAATCCTAAATAATTTATTCCTATGAAATGTTTTCAATCTCTGGCACCTATGTGGAAATAAATTGCCAAAACAAGTATGGTTCGGAAAATGTCCAATCAAAATGGTAATTTTCATGTCCAGTATCAAAAACCATGAATTTTGATACCCATATTGCCCCAAGTCGAATAGTTCGATTAATGTCCCCCCGGTAGAACCTTTCCGGGGGCACTGGCCACTCCGGGTGTGGCCAATCCGGTCAAAATGGCCATTTTCATTACCAGTTTCAATAACCATGAATTTTGATACCCATATTGCCCCAAGTCGTATGGTTCGATAAATGTCCCCACGGTAGAACCTTCCCGAGGGCACTGGCCACTCCGGGTGTGGCCAATCCAGTCAAAATGCCCATTTCCATTATCAGTTTAAAAAACCATGAATTTTGATACCCATATTGGCCCAAGGCGTATGGTTCGATTAATGTCCCCCGGTAGAACCTTCCCGAGGGCACTGGCCACTCCGGGTGTGGCCAATCCGGTCAAAATGGCCATTTTCATTACCAGTTTACAAAAACATGAATTTTGATACCTATATTGCCCCAAGTCGTATGGTTCGATTAATGTCCCCCGGTAGAACCTTCCCGAGGGCACTGGCCACTCCGGGTGTGGCCAATCCAGTCAAAATGGCCATTTTCATTACCAGTTTCAATAACCATGAATTTTGATACCCATATTGCCCAAATTTGTATGGTTCCGTAAATGTCCTCCCGGTAGAACTTTCCCGAGGGCACTGGCCACTCCGGGTGTGGCCAATCCAGTCATAATGGCAATTTTCATCACCAGTATCAAAAACCATGATACGCATATTGCCCCAAGTCGTATGGTTCCGTAAATGTCTGTGGTTCTGTAAATGTCCTCCCGGTAGAACCTTCCCTCAGGGCAATGGCCACTCCGGGTGTGGCCAATCCTGCCAAAATGTTCATTTTCATTATCAGTATCAAAAACCATGAATTTTGATACCCATATTGCCCAAATTTGTATGGTTCCGTAAATGTCCTCTCGGTAGAACCTTCCCTCAGGGCAATGGCCACTCCGGGTGTGGCCAATCCTGCCAAAATGTTCATTTTCATTACCAGTATCAAAAACCATGAATTTTGATACGCATATTGCCCCAAGTCGTATGGTTCCGTAAATGTCCTCCCGGTAGAACCTTCCCTCAGGGCACTGGCCACTCCAGGTGTGGCCAATCCTGCCAAAATGGCCATTTTCATTACCAGTATCAAAAACCATGAATTTTGATACCCATATTGCCCAAATTTGTATGGTTCCGTAAATGTCCTCCCGGTAGAACCTTCCCTCAGGGCAATGACCACTCCGGGTGTGGCCAATCCTGCCAAAATGTTCATTTTCATTACCAGTATCAAAAACCATGAATTTTGATACCCATATTGCCCAAATTTGTATGGTTCCGTAAATGTCCTCTCGGTAGAACCTTCCCTCAGGGCAATGGCCACTCCGGGTGTGGCCAATCCTGCCAAAATGTTCATTTTCATTACCAGTATCAAAAACCATGAATTTTGATACCCATATTGCCCAAATTTGTATGGTTCCGTAAATGTCCTCCCGGTAGAACCTTCCCTCAGGGCAATGACCACTCCGGGTGTGGCCAATCCTGCCAAAATGTTCATTTTCATTACCAGTATCAAAAACCATGAATTTTGATACCCATATTGGCCAAATTTGTATGGTTCCGTAAATGTCCTCCCGGTAGAACCTTCCCTCAGGGCAATGGCCACTCCGTGTGCGGCCAATTCTGCCAAAATGGCCATTTTCATCACCAGTATCAAAAACCATGAATTTTGATACGCATATTGCCCCAAGTCGTATGGTTCCGTAAATGTCCTCCCGGTAGAACCTTCCCTCAGGGCAATGGCCATTCCGGGTGTGGCCAATCCTGCCAAAATGGCCATTTTCATCACCAGTATCAAAAACCATGAATTTTGATACGCATATTGCCTCAAGACGTATGGTTCCGTAAATGTCCTCCCGGTAGAACCTTCCCTCAGGGCAATGGCCACTCCGGGTGTGGCCAATCCTGCCAAAATGGCCATTTTCATTACCAGTAACAAAAACCATGAATTTTGATACCCATATTGCCCAAATTTGTATGGTTCCGTAAATGTCCTCCCGGTAGAACCTTCCCTCAGGGCAATGGCCACTCCGGGTGTGGCCGATATCCTACCAAATTGTTCCCAATAATTTCGGTATTCCGGTGACCGTTCTGGCTACCGTCAATAACTTCTTGGACCTCCTCTCAAGTTCGTGCACCACCTGCGTGTGTGTGTGTGAGCAATAAAATTCCCAACGTAAGGTCCGTCTTTGATGACAGTCTGATGGACACTAAATCCTCCAGAGGCTAACTTTTAGCTTAAATAGTTTTCACGGCATCTATGCAACAGAAACAGAATGTCACGCCGAGGGCTTGCGACGGTAACGCTACATTTTCGAAAAATTTTGCATTGACACCGCAGATAGAGCTTTAAGACAAAGTCCTTTGTCAAAAAAAAAAAATGCGGGTTGAATTTTTACGACCAGGAAACCCCCAGATCAATTTTGAGCACGATATGAGCACTTTTGTTTTCGAACGTGCTGTTTCCGAGGGAAATTGCTGCATAAAACTTTTGTATGGACATCTCCGAAGTTTGTATGGAGAAACCGATGATGCAAAGTTACTGGTTCGGACAAAAGCAATCGATGGACACATTTCATCCATCGTAAAATGTTGTACAATGAATTTCTCTCATGGAAAACAAAAAAGATCTTTTAAAATCAGAGAGTTGAATTCTTAGTCCTAGAAAAACTCATCAAGGAGTTACACACAGTCGTGCGAACCTTGTTCATCTGTATGTGGTCTGTAAACACGAACCCTTCACACGAATCGTGTAGACTGTAGGAAATGTTTTTTGTTTCTATTTAAACGGAGTCAGCAGCACACTTCTGTCTCCCAGCGCTCGCTCTTCGGTCATTCAAACGTAATGGATTTCAGAGAGTGAGCTATCAATTAACTCCGCTGTACGTAGGGGAAGAGATTGTGCACTAGCAGCAAATTGAATGTTGTTCAACTCCATTAAATAATTATTATAGGGTTATGTAAACATCGACCAGACAGGATAATTTCTACATTTAGTCGGCAGTAGTTTGAGTTCGAAGAGCTATTTGTAAAACTGATGCAACGGCAAAAAAATACAACGACTCATTTTGTATAAACATTCCTGAAGGAGTCCTAACATAACAAATCTAAACTTTACAAGTTGATATTTTGATAAGGATTTTTCGTTGTATAAAAATAAATCAGTTCCTGAATCATTCATTTTTCCAAAGTTTTCGTTGCCTTACAAAGTTACAATCTGCCATGGTTATTTATATTTTTACATTTTCGTAGAGAATTTTCTTTCAACAGAGATTTTCCAACTTATTGTTGAATTAATAAATGAAATTTTAAAGGCAGAAAAACTCCAATTATAGAAACGATAAATAGACTGTCAACAAGTCAAGACGCAGAGCACCGAAAGTACCAGGTCAAAAAGGGCAACGTTAATTATTTAACGAGAATTGTTGCGTTCAACTTTTTAATTCACCGCAGCATCATCTTTTCATCATTTCTCCAATTTCCCTCTGGTTGGACCACCGTTCTTTTCTTTGTATACAACACTTGTGGCAGGTCGCATAGCTGCGGCGAGGCTGTGGCTTCTGGAAAATCATCAACCGCCGAGGAGATTCAGTAAACTAAATTTCTGATCTTCATCCTTTTCATAAAATTATAAGTACCACTGAAACCGGCGGAGAGTAGAGCAGAAGAGAGGATAACTTGTTTTCTTCTTTGCTTTCCCCTCTTCTATTCATCAGTTCATTTCATTAAAGTTGTATAATTTAATTCTATGCTTACAATAGGTGCACGCAACACCGTCCAACGTACGAATTAAAAAAAGAAAGAGAGTTTCTGAACAAGTCGCATTTTGATCTACAAGTTGTTTGAAAAATTCTTGACTTTAATCAACAAAGAAATAAAAACGATCATTTAACAAATAAAAACATAAATGTTTTTAAATGTTCTATTAAACCAGAAAAAAGCATAAATGTTATTTAATTTACTTATTAGCAGTTGATTCCTTACATAAGATCAAAGATAAACATTTGCGTGTAATCAATAGCGATAGAAGTCGGACGGTAACGCCTGTCTTTTGGTTGACACTGACATGAGACTTGCAAAAATCAATTATTTGCTAAAAAAATTCACTATAATTGAAAAGTGATATCAATCAATCGGGATCTTAATTGGAACTTATGTTAAGTTAATAAACAAAACAAAATAACAATATGTTGTTTTTTTGTAAGCTCTGACTAAATATCGATACCCGTGTGCCCTTTGAACTATCTAGAAATGATTCCCAGCAGGCTTAGTTCAAGAGAGCACACGGGCATCGACATAGAGTTTTATTTGTGAAGCGTCGGAAATAGCTACCCCAACGGTAGGTGTATTTCATGAAGGTACACAGATTTAAACATTTCTCCAGGGTTTACCTTGGGTTTTCTTCTACACACAAAGGAAACCGCAGACAAAGTCACAAGTTGGTTGGTATATATGCTCGTAGCTTTTAGGTTTCTGCCTTCGGGGTTACTTTTCCGTACGGACTGGGCTGCACACCAATAGATGCTGGTTTGGAAATTGATCAGTTGGACGTTCTGCGGATTGATTGAAGGCGTAAGGGAGCACTTGATACTTGGCGTTCGGCCCGAAAAGGTCAATAAAGGCACTTGATTATTATTTTCGTATACACAAAAAAATATTCCCGAATGTTACATCATTTATGATGTAACACTTTTGCACGTCATTAAACATTTAAATTTAAATGCAATTTGATGTAAATTTGCAACAAATTACACGTAAAAACATGATTTTACGTGTGATTCAACCGTTTACGTCGAATTTCAAGTTTACATCAACTGTGTTTACATGTGATTCATTTTTTCCGTGTCGAGTAAATTCACATATTTTTTTCTGTGTAGTGCAAAAAAATCTTCCTCATAAGTAAAAATAGATTTTTTTACTTGCCTAAACTAGATATTAGTATTTTTTTTTAAAACTATATTTTAATCTAAGATGTGAATCATTATTTAACAGGATATGTATATTAAACTAAAACCTGTAATTTTAAAAATCATCTGTCAGTTATACAGGTGACACGAATGCCTTTACATTGCCATTGCATTAGAATGCATTGAAACATCACAAGCGTTAAAGCGGCCAGGCCTACTGCGTAAAGCCGTATCCAGGGTTACCAGGTAAAAATTAGAAAAATCTGGCAAAGTATCGATTAAAAATCTGAAAAAAAAAACTGGCAGTCGAAAATCTAACAATTCAGAATGGTGAAGGGGAGGGAGGATACCGTCATCAGGGGTGACATTGGGTCTGGGGGTGAGATTGGGTCATACAAATTTCAGCATTTTTGTATGACCCAATCTCACCCCCCAGACCCAATGTCACCCCTGATGACGGTACGAATTAATTCAAAAGTTTGTAGAATTTAGATGGATTAACTAATGTTATGACCTCAAGAATGTTGAATTTACATTTTCATTTTTGAAAATCACACCCTATTTTTTTTAAATTGTCAATTAAATTTGTTCGTTTTAAACAAAAAGATGTTCAAAATGGACATTAAGTGTAAAATCTGGCAAAATCTGTCAATATCTGGCACAGAGAAGGGTCAATCTTTATTCTGGCTGACACATGAAAAATCTGGCATTCCCAGATTTATCTGGCAACCTGGCAACCCTGGCCGTATCGCAGAGATGACTCGTAATTGGGTTGAGTTTGAGCACTGAGTGTTCGAACAACAACACAATTCTGAATCGACAGGGTAGGAAGAAGCTTGGGGACACACCATACGCTCCGAGATTTGGTTGTATTCGTTGGGAGCACCATGCTAAGAAGGTTTGGAACTCCGGGACCCTCTGAGTTGGGACTTTGTTTTTCCACGAATGCCCTGTATACTATTTGCCGTGGTTATAGCGCCACAACTCATTCTCTGTAACAGTATTCTTAATTCCAGTCCACGCTCCCCAAGTCGTCATGGCCAAGTGGTTAGCATTTTTGCTTACCAATCCAAAGGACGGAGGATCGAACCCCGCCTCGAGCGACTTTGAATTTTCGTTCATATTCATCATTTCAAATTTCTATGTACTTAACTTTCTCGTTGGGAGAAGATGGGAATCGTGATTCCCATTTGGGAATTAAGTGAATAAAATTAAATTGAAAATAAGATGAAAATTCTGCAACCTAACTTCATGTAGATTTGGTTTAATAACCTTTTAACTACGTAAGTTATCCCTTGCACTATAGTTTGAAAGATGGATCAAAATTTAATTTAGTTTTTATTATTTTCCACATAACCTTGTACGAGTGTGCTAGCATCGAAAAATCTGTCCACGACAATAACTTTTTTTTCACCCAGCCCGCAGTCTTGTGAATGGCACCCATCTCGAAGGGCATGACAAAAGTGGCTGTAAATCCCTAATTTGTTCCGGACGTATGCTAGACATTATGGAAATATTACAGCGACGGTGACGACGTCATGTAGATTCGAGGGGTTTGCAGTGATGCTTATTTTTTACTTTAAACGGAACAGCCCTTATGCAGACAAACTTTTCGGTCCTTGGTCATACGGTTGGTACGGTTTATGTTGAACAGCCAAATCCTTCATATACATATTTGCTGTGTCAGTTGCTGGGACAAAATGGGTTTAGTTTTTGGAGGGCAGCCACAGGAGATGAACGTAAGGTGATTTTTGCCCCGAAGCACAACTGGCTACCGTTTGGGAACGAACACACAGTCAGTTGGAAGAGACATGCTATCCTTGTATTGTTTATTGCTGCGGTGGATTATTTAGTTTACATAACATTTAGAGGATGATACTATTGGCACACAGATTTGATTGTGGGTTTAGCGGATTACCTTAGACGTAACGATACTTTGAAAACTTAATAACCAACACAGCGAAGGACATCGATTGTGATTTTATGCAAGAGTATCGGGTTTTTAGGCAACGCAATTAAGGTTCATACTTTGTGCTGTTTTGCAAGTAAGACAACATGTTTGAATCTTTTAATAATTAACTTTGATATAATAATCTTATCTATAAAGACAAGACCTCAAAAAAAAGCGCTTACTCATTTAGCGCCAATATTCCCCGTAAAACTCCATCTCAATGAATCGTCGGTTGTGTGCTATCTTGTGACAACGACCATTTTTTTAAAGTTTGATGGCAATATTAAAAAAAAAAAAAAAACAAGAGCGATAGAGTCAAGCAATCGGTTCGGATACTATCGCTAAACAAACGCTCCAAGTTTCAACTAATTTGGTCACATCAGTAAAAAAAGATACTCTAAATTATATCTAAATAAGTGTCCACGCATGGCAACATTTTGAACTTAAATCGTCTCATTTTCAATTTAATCATGACATATCTTCATGAAGCTTTCAGAAGCGATTGAAAATCATCTTTTTAGTGAATTTAATGAATTTTCTGTAATATGAAATTTTATGTTTTTCTACATGTAACCCCTTAAGTGTTAATTAGGGGTTTCATACAAGTCAATCAGAAAAAAATGTCAAGTGTTGGTATGAATACACATTTAAACTTGTTTTTTTTGTGTTAGGTTCGAAAGAATACATTGGAATTAGAAGACTTTTGGTTGTATCTTTGTTGCGATATAGCTACAAAAAATACCTCTTTTGTGAGATTTTACCTCAGCCGGGACCGTGGTGTAGGGGTAAGCGTGATTGCCTCTCACCCAGTCGGTCCCGGTGGCATTTTTCGAGACGAGATTTGTCTGATCACGCCTTCCGTCGGACGGGGATGTAAATGTTGGCCACGGTCTAACCTTGAGGTTAGGTCGTTAGCTCAGTCCAGGTGTAGGAGTCGTCTCCCTGGGTCCCTGTCTCGGTGGAGTCGCTGGTAGGCAGTTGGACTAACAATCCAAAGGTCGTCAGTTCGAATCCCGGGGTGGATGGGAGCTTAGGTGTAAAAAGAGGTTTGCAATTGCCTCAACAATCAAGCCTTAGGACACCTTGTTTCGAATAGGAATCTCGCAATCGAGAACGCCAAGGCAATGCTGTAGAGCGAATAATTTGATTTTGATTTGAGATTTTACCTAAAAATGAGTAAAAATGCGAACCTAATGAAAATTCACTAGAAACTGATAAAAATTAACCAGTTCCTGATGAAACAAGTAAACATGGAGTGGAAGTTTCATCTCGAACTGAGTTTTTTCTTGTAATTTTATTTAAATGATTCGTACATCATTACTGTGCA
Organism: Culex pipiens pallens; assembly: GCF_016801865.2. Lineage (NCBI taxonomy): Eukaryota > Metazoa > Arthropoda > Insecta > Diptera > Culicidae > Culex > Culex pipiens. The sequence continues at coordinate 116,087,245 of NC_068938.1, forward strand.
TAATTAGCATAAACTCCAAACTTCTGAGCCACTTGTTTCATTATTCACTCGTTACAAATAATCTGTGTGTGGTCAAAGCATGCTTCATTTATATTGTACAGAAAGTTTGTGTTGTGAAAAAAAAGTTTGTGTTGAAGAGTTATTTTTGTGCGACGCACATTGTTCGCGTCCCTTCCTCTTCGAGACCCTTTATTATTTATGCGACACTAAATACCCCTTGTTACATAAGTTTACGTTTCAAATCATTGAATTTGGCTAATTCGACACGCAGAGACTGGGCGGGCACTCGCTCCATGAGTCAATTGAATTTTGAACAATATTTTTCCGCTTTTCATTGCGCCTTGTGAATTATATAAACTAATTAAACCAGATTCAATCCGTTCCTCTGTGCAAATGGACTTGTTTGAGCTGGGTAGACACAGACGAATCCAGCTGCGAGTTAACATGATTGAACATAGCCAATATCCAGAGCGTATTTTATGTATATTTCAGCGCACAGATGCGGGGAATCAAAATTTGTGCACTTTTTTGGGGATTCGAATTTCCGTGTGGCTATTCACTATACTGCTGATACGGTCGGGTCTGCTAGTTATGGGTTGGAACTATGTATCTTTGTAGGTGCCAGAGGTGGTGTACACAAAAAAATCGAGAATCAGTGGAAGTGGCGAGCGGCGAAAAATAAAAGAGAAACTCACTATAAGCTAACACATTTCAGTGACGTGACGAATCAGATGTAAGTGAACATATTACCTTCGTACACAGAGAGGGGTGAGCTCTTACACGCGATGGGTAGTCGGCAACGAGCAGCATCCGCGGCATCGGCCTATCGGCAGCAGCTTTATGTGCGTATTCTACATATATAGGTTATGGAGGAATACACACTATCCATGGCAGAAGAGAGAAAATATTAAACCCAATTATAAACAGGAAAAATATAATCTCAATCATCGTAAAAGAAGAATCGATAACATGTGCCCGGAGCACGCCAACCGGTGCCGCCGTTGGAAGTAGGCATTTTCAAAAGAACTACTCACATCTCAATGATACCGCCATGCATCCAGAATTCACAGGAGGCGGCCAAACGAGTTGGACCAGGAAGATGCGTGGAAAGAAAACATGCGGATGATAAATTACATAATTGCAATGTGATTAACGATTAGAAACAAAGACGGCATCGGCCGCGTTCTCTGCATTATAATTATGTATAATTTGCTGATCTATTTGCTTGTATCTGAACGCTTCAACTACGAAATTTCTGTAATCCTTGTCATCGTGCATCGATTTCCAACTCATTCATGAATGATGAGATCGAAATTCTGGCTGAGCCAACGAGTTTTTTTTTATGTTCCTACAGTTTATGTTCATTTCAAATTCAGCAGGATTTGCTGACTCGATGTATATTTTAAGGTTGGTCTCACTTCCGTTTGATCATTTTATGCCCCTCACTCTCTCTATCTTTCTGCCACGGCCAAGCAATCGGATTTTAATTGAAAAGATATTTTTTGGTTGTTTGCGTTTGAATCTGTTTCTTGGGATTAATTTATAATCGGTTTACGTTATGACAGATCCCTCTTATATCATGCTTATACGTATAACAATAAGTGCGGAGCATGAAACTGCATTTATCCTTACTTTCCACCGTTCAGCGTGGCCTGGATTGACTGTTTTTGATCATCAGCAGAGTTATTCATGGCTCATGCCTTTCATTCACGCAAGATGAACGTTTAGGGATAGAGAAATATATCGTCTTTGTGGTGAGTGTTGTGCGAGTTAACTTCGACATCCACCTACATACGACACAGTCTGAGGGGTCGTGAAGTTCTTCGAGTTGTGTGTAGAACGAGCTGCAATGTCGGTGACAACAGCCCTAAAGATAACAACAACCATCTCGCATAACTGTGGAAATCTTCCATGCATTCAAAAAGTTCATTTGACGGTTCAATGGCTGTGAAAGCACTGGAACATCTATAAAAGAACTTATGCAAGATTGAACTGCGAGTAGCACCAGTGAGCGCTGTTGGTTTTGGGCTTGAAAAACATCGTGTAACAATTTTGCAAAATAGGGTATTCGAACAATAAAATGCTTACTGCTGGTGTAAAAGTTTGTCGATTGACTCTTTATAACAGACCTGTTAGATTGTGGTAGCCTAAATAAAGTGTTCAACAGTGTAAAAAACAATAATCGAGAAAGGTTTTTTTTTTGTGAAAGTTTGGTTACGTCCACAGAAATAAAATAATCATGGAGATATCGTATCTCTTTAACAAAAAAATGTTACTAAATCCACCTCAAGGTGGTTGGTGCCTTCCTCACATTCATGTTGTATTTTAGGTTGTATTTACAAATTAATTTAAAAAAGGGGAGGTGCTGATATGCCAACATTAGGCGCACGATGGAATTACATGCTGCCCCCCTAGTCTTAGTAAACAATGTCTCATGAGTTGTATATTTCAGTAAAAAGTTCGTGTAAATCTTTGTCGAGACAAAATGATGTATTCAGCAACATAATTAATACAGACTTTTTCCAGAAGAGACGCAGACACTGCTTAAGCAATGTGGCAACCGGGCGATACGCATGCTGCGCGACTCTCGCGCGTAAGCAAAAAGACCCGGCCTTTGAGGTTATGTAAAAATTAAGGGTCCTGATTTTCAGTTCAAAGATCAGAAATCACTCACTCATCACCGAATGAATCTTTGCCGACTGGACCAGGCAACCATTCGCGAGCGAACACTACCCGCTCTCTGCCAGCGGCTTGCTCAATCGCTTCACTCAGCGAAACAAATACTTCGTGAATTTCTTTTCCTACTCCGTCCGTCAACCCGAGTCATACACGAATATGCTCAGAGAGGAGAGAGCCAAAAAAATACTAGCGCGGTGCTCATTTGGCCTGCACTACCACAGTTTGCCGTCAATTAGAATTTGGTATGGTGGAAATTGATGCCAAATGTGTCTTTGATGTTGTGTAAACTACAAAATTGCAAAATATTATTGATATCATTGATTTTAAGCAATTTCTTAAATGATCAAAGCTAAGCCGATCGCAAGGTATTCTCAGTCAGCATTGAGCGACTTAACGAAATCGGTCTCTCCGAACCTTTCGCTGTACTACCCGATTTGAATGAGAGGGAGAGCAATGAGAGAGTGCTTGGTAGCGATTGGTTTGGAAGTGACAAACGGTAAAAATACATCAGAGCAGTTTTTCGAACAGTTCTCGGATTAGTTTTCAAAAAGCCGTAAGAGCCATTGGTAAACAAAGTCCTTTTTGCATCGGTATTCGACCTACTTACGAAAAACCAATATCAAAAATGCTTGAGATTGTTCATCTACACGTCCTTCAAGTGCCCCAAACTAAAAATAAATGAAATTTTGTTTAATTTTGGAGAAAAACGAAAATTAGTGTCAGAGGTCACGGTGGCTCTTACGGCTTTTTGAAAACTCACCCGAGAGTTCTAGATTTGTGCTCGCGAGTGACTGAGTCTTTTTGGAGCAATCAGGACCCTTGGTAAAAATCACCCTTTGTAGCTACAAAAAAAAACTTTTCCATGGCATAACTTTAAAAGTATTTCACTAAACAGAATAAACTTAGTTTTTTTTTCTCATAACTTATTTTTATTAGGTCCTTTTAGGTGCTGCGACCAGGTTAGGACCGAGGAACGATAATACAAAAAATAATAAAAAGAAGATGATCATTTTCCCGCGCCATGTGTCAACAAGTGTGCGATCACATCAATCTGTTCCTCGGGTGTCTTGCACTGCCTCAAGCGAACTCTATATTCTCGATAAATGGCCCACAGCTCGGACTCGCTGTACAGCTTCCGTTCGCCTGGTTGTTCCTTCGGGGTTGCACCGGCGCCGGCGCCAGTATTTTCTCGACTTCTTCCTGCGGGACGAGGATGCTTTTCTTCCGTCCCGACGGACGGCACCGCTCCAGGTAGCGGAGGAAAATCCGCCGCGGTGAACGCGGCTACAGCCGGAGACTGTTTGTCCTTCTTCCATGCTGGCGGCTTCGGCTTGGACGCCTGCTGCCTCGACTGGATGAACTGCGCACGTTTGGGACAGCTGCGGTCCAGACCCTCGTGAGATCCAGAGCAGTTGACACACTTCTTGGCTTCCGTTTCTTCAGCTTTGCACTTTTCTGTGCTGTGGGCACCCCCACAGCTGCTGCACCTGGGCTTGAGATGGCAGTTACTGGTTCCGTGACCGAACTGCAAGCAGTTCTTACACTGGGTCACGTGCGGTTCTTTGTTCCGGTAGGCCACCCACCGGACGACGACTGATCCCACTTTCTTTACCTTGCTACTCAACGCCTTGAGACTGGTGTGCTCCTTGGGGAAGAGTACAACGAAAGGTGTCTCATCGATGGCGGGAAGCTGCTGCTTCCGCTTGATGGCGTGAACTTCCAAGGCGTCCAGCTGATGTTCCGACTTGAGCAGCTCCTTGATGTATTCCGGTTCCAGGTTCGGAAGACCTCTCATCACTACCCGGTGCGGTCTATCACCGCGCCTTCCGTAGGTGTAGAACTCCACCTTGTTCTTCTTCAGGTGGGCTTGCACCGTGTCGAAGTCGTCCCTCTTGAAGCACGTAATTTTGGTGCCGTTCCGCGTCAGTTTGTGTTCCGGCTGGACATTACATGTCGACATCACCTTCGCAAGGCGGGCGAAGCTTGTATTTTTCACCACCAGCGGCGGCTGCTTCTTTTCTCCGGCCGACTTGCCGGATTCTGGTACCACGGAGGTGGATTTTCCTGCGGCTGGGTTCGCATTGTTGTTGTTGTTGTTCTCCTCCGCTAGCGGGCTGAACTTGTTGTTGCTGAGCAGTTTTTTCACCTCCTGGCCATCGACGACGGTGATCTTCTCCATAGCCTTCCTGCGCCGAACCTTGATAACGGGACGAAATTCGCCACCGTCCTCTCCTCCTCCTTCGGAGTCTTCCACCTCCATGCTCGTCGCCGCCTGCGTTTTGGGTTGGAACCCGTCCGGCTTCTGCCACACACTTTTCTTCAAGGCCGCGTTCCAGTAGAACGGCCTTCCATCCTCAGTCCTGTGCTCCGTCCACACACTCTCCGCCGTCGCGGCCGCCGCCATGGCCGTCAGCGAAAGTTAAAAAAAAAACACCGTCAAAAACGCGCTAAGCTCCAATCAAAGGACACACGTCTGCTCTGACTGTGCTACCTACAATCAGAATAAAATTTAATAGGGTCTTAGGGGAACCCAAAACGAACAGAATATGGCGGATCCGGCCAAAATCGGTTCAGCCAGTTCTGAGATAATCGTGTGGAAAAAAATCATGTCTACACACATCCCCACAGACATTTGTTCAGAATTTGATTCTGAGTTGATAAGTATACGTGAAGGTATATCTAGAAGGTGTATTTAAGAAGTTCATTTTTCGAGCGATTTTATAGCCTTGCCTCAGGACGTGAGGAAGGCAAAAAGCATTGTGCCAGTAAAAACGCTATTTTTAACAATCTATTCAGTTTGATTTTTTTTTTTGCAATTCGCTTCGCTAGGAGACGGTGATTTTAGCGGATGGCAGACTGGATTTCGCCATGTGATGTGATGATTGTCTAAGCTGTGTGATGAGTCACCCAGACCGACGTATTACTTCCCATCCGATAGAAGGCGTGATCAGGCAAATCTCGTCTCGAAAAATGCCACCGGGTCCGTCTGGGATTGAACTCAGGCCTTACGGGACCATCCATAAACCACGTGGACACTTGAGGGGGGGGGGGGGGTATGGCGATTGTCCACGGTCCATACAAAAAAGTTTTATTTTGTATGGACAATTGTCCACGAGGGGGGGGGGGGGTAACAGAATCCCAAAAAAGTGTCCACGTGGTTTATGGATGGTCTCTACTGGGGTGAGAGGTTACCACACTAACCACCAAGTAATACTTTTCGATACTATTTTGTAGATTCTTGCCGGCAAATAACATTTAAGCGGGGAAACAAAATTACGACTTGTGCTTAAATCCTCTTGCATAAAGTACTGTTAAGAAAACATTGTGTCAACCTTTGTATGTTGACACGAATCGCAGAAATGGCTCATAAAAGAATAGTTACTACTCACAAAGCATTAGCGAAGATTACACATTTTTCGACTACCATTGATATGCACTTCACATTGTTTGAGGAATTTACCTTTTATTATTATTTTATTTTTTTATATTTTTTTTTGTTGTATCGTAGTTAATTTTCAGGTGGAAATAATTTTAGCAGATAGATATTTTTAAAGTCAGAACCTGTAGGGACATCAATACAACCCAAGTAACCATCCAGCACTAAAAGAAATCATAAATTAGCTGCTAAACAGCATCCACCAGCTAATCAGTCATAAAACAGCTAAGGTGATTGCAAATCAGCTCTAAAACAACTGCTCTAATATAAGCTGGAATAGAGCTGATTTATTGCTGACGCAGGCAACACTGTTGTGATTTTTCTTTAAGAAACTGGCAGCACTCCTGACATTTTGAGTGAGAGTGGGAGAGTGAGCGAGAAGAAAAACAAAGCGATACACAACTCTCGCTCACTCGTAGAGAAGTGAGCATATCAACATGGCGAAAAAATTCAAAACCGGCAAAAGTTGCAGGCTTTTCTGCTCATTTCGTAAGTTTTACACGAAATAAACAATTTAACAAAACCAATAAATAAACAAATATCTTTTAGGAACCGGACAATCAAGAAATGGAACTTCAACGTGCGATCGATGCTGAGAAAATATCGGCCGTTCTTTGGACATTGGCAGGAAGGATGTTTTAATTTGACGATTTCTAGGCTGAATCATCCGAATTTGGAAGCGGTCATGACGTGGTCGTGGTGCCCCTGCTGCTGGTTCAGGGTAGTGTTCCGAATAGCTCCGGTTTGTAGATAATTGTGCAATTATTGAATCTGATCCATGAATAAAAGTGTTTGTGTCTATTCCAATTCTTGTGTTTTTCTCTCAAAGGAATATAACAGCATCGAGAGGAAGAAATTTAGACAAAGATTTGCAATCGTAATTTCGACAACTTTCTTATGGGAAGCAGCAGTAATTGAAACAGTCCAATCACACCATTCAAACATTTCCCAAACAGGCGTGACGACCCGGGCGCAGGAACCATCAGTAAGCATCGAAGACCACTTCTGGTATCTGGCATCACATCCCCAACAAAGCAAATTCAATCAAATAAATCGACTCCTCCGCTCGGTCAGCTGAGTCGGTAAAGTGGTAAACAAACTAAAAATAGAGTTGAGAGAAAAGTGTGAGAGAGCAATATTTTTGCCTCTCCCAACATTGTTGACATTTTGCAGGGGTGGAACAACAACAGTAGGGGCCAGCTGGAAATCAGAAATATAAAGTCCAAAATCAGCTGCAAATCGGCTGCAAAAGCGCTTTTGATGCAGATGTCAAAACACTTTAGCATTAGCTCGCAGCTGTAAAAGCGCTTTTAGTGCTGAACAGTGATTTGTTTTAGTGCTGGATGGTTACTTGGGAAGTATCATAAACGACGTAAAATTCCCATGTTACCGGAAAGATACACTCATCCCCTACGAGAGAGCGATTTGTTGATTTTGGGTTTTCATAAATGCCCTAAGAGCGGGGTTTTGTGAGCCCATGTATGGTTTACAACGAGGCGGTTAGGAAGCAAACGATTTCAAGAGTGTTTTTATTATTCATCGCAACCCTTTTGCATCTCACATTATTGGTACGTTCGTTTGAAGAGCCGGTGCGGCACTGAGTGCCGCACTCGTCGAGTGCCAGTTTTGGTTCAAACGAACGGTCCAGTTTTGCTCTCAGTTTTTATGATTGTGTGCGTGCGTGGTGTTTTGTTTTGGTTCAAAAAACGTCAGTCAAAATGCGATCGTTGCAAATTGAACGTACCTCCGCGCTGGTTTAATATTCAAAAAATCATATCTTGGCTCAAACACAACCAATTTTCGATGTTTTGGGCTTGTTCGCTCAGGATTTTAATACGGAACACGATGCAATCTAAAAAAATCCGGATTCCGGTTCCCTGGCCGGAGATATTCTGGATTTCCCAGGGCCAGATTGGGGCTACGCTAACCGAGTCATTTTTCTGATTACAAAAACCATCCAAAAAAGATGAATACGAGTGAAATACTATGGAATTTTATCATCTGCAATCAAACGAAGGCCATTTTATTGAACTAGAACCATGTTGGACACGGGAAACCCGGTCAGTAACCTGGGACCGGTTCCAGGGTCCCGGCGAGGGTCCCGGTCATAATCCGAAGATATGACCAGTACACTTTTCTTGTCCAAAGTGGACATGTCTATGTTCATGAAATTGTGTAACAAGTTCGGAAAAACTAATGCAATACCAATCGGACCGACTGTGGCCACCCGGAACCGGTTCCAGGTTCCCGGCCATAATCCGAATATATGGCCAATACACTTTTCTTGTCCAAAGTGGGCATGCGTCATGGCTACGTTCATGAAATTGTATCACAAGTTCAAAAAGACTAACCCATTGTCAATTGGACCGACTGTGGCCACCCGGAACCGGTTCCAGGGTTCCGGCCATAATCCGAATATATGGCCAATACACTTTTCTTATATTTTTATAATTTTATAATTTTATAATTTTATAATTTTATAATTTTATAATTTTATAATTTTATAATTTTATAATTTTATAATTTTATAATTTTATAATTTTATAATTTTATAATTTTATAATTTTATAATTTTATAATTTTATAATTTTATAATTTTATAATTTTATAATTTTATAATTTTATAATTTTATAATTTTATAATTTTATAATTTTATAATTTTTTAATTTTATAATTTTATAATTTTATAATTTTATAATTTTATAATTTTATAATTTTATAATTTTATAATTTTATAATTTTATAATTTTATAGTTTTATAATTTTATTTATTGCTGAAAGTTATAGCTAATTTGAACTTGTTTCAAAATTTCATGAACGCATATTTTATCTTGTGATGCAATGTCATGAACATTTTCAGAAAAAAACGATTCCGGGTGGCCACTGTCGGTCCGATTGGCAATGGTTTAGTCTTTTTGAACTTGTTACACAATTTCATGAACATAGACATGTCACATGCCCACTTTGGACAAGAAAAGTGTATTGGCCATATATTCGGATTATGGCCGGGAACCTGGAACCGGTTACGGGTGGCCACAGTCGGTCCGATTGGCAATGGGTTAGTCTTTTTGAACTTGTGATACAATTTCATGAACGTAGCCATGACGCATGCCCACTTTGGACAAGAAAAGTGTATTGGCCATATATTCGGATTATGGCCGGGACCCTGGAACCGGTTCCGGGTGGCCACAGTCGGTTCGATTGGCAATGGGTTAGTCTTTTTGAACTTGTGATACAATTTCATGAACATAGACATGTCGCATGCCCACTTTGGACAAGAAAAGTGTATTGGCCATATATTCGGATTATGGCCGGGAACCTGGAACCGGTTCCGGGTGGCCACAGTCGGTCCGATTGGTATTGCATTAGTTTTTCCGAACTTGTTACACAATTTCATGAACATAGACATGTCCACTTTGGACAAGAAAAGTGTACTGGTCATATCTTCGGATTATGACCGGGACCCTCGCCGGGACCCTGGAACCGGTCCCAGGTTACTGACCGGGTTTCCCGTGTCCAACATGGTTCTAGTTCAATAAAATGGCCTTCGTTTGATTGCAGATGATAAAATTCCATAGTATTTCACTCGTATTCATCTTTTTTGGATGGTTTTTGTAATCAGAAAAATGACTCGGCTAGCGTAGCCCCAATCTGGCCCTGGGAAATCCGGAATATCTCCGGCCAGGGAACCGGAATCCGGATTTTTTCCGATTGCATCGTGTTCCGTATTAAAATCCTGAGCGAACAAGCCCAAAACATCGAAAATTGGTTGTGTTTGAGCCAAGATATGATTTTTTGAATATTAAATTTCCACGTGGTACTTAAAGGGTTTTAAATAGTGAAATTTAATTTCAGTTAAGAATAAATAAAAGCAAGTCATTTTACGCTGAAGTATATATTTTAAAGCAAATTATTTCACAATTTTATTATTAGCACTCGATTCAACTCTTCTGGTGGCCCTTGAATCCCAAGTCCAGCTACGGTCTGCCTCGTCCAGCACGGGAAAGGGAATACAAGACGTTTCTTTGACTATTTGAAGATTTGCTTGTCCAACTCACGAATCGGTGTCAGCACCAGTTCCAAAGGGTACTGCTTGCGACGGTTGAAGGACCGATTTGAGCTTGCGCTGCAAGTTGCGGAGGATATCGCGATCATTCATACCTCCGATCCAGGTACAAATCAAACTCGTCATCGTCCAGGGACTTCGTCGTAAACGTCATCCTGACCACGGGCGGCAGCCTTCTTTTCGGCCACCTGGTTCTTGGCCTCGGCGTTTTTTTTTTCGAAGAATCTGGAATGTCGAAAGAAACTTCAAACATCCTACTAGCGAAGTAAAAAAATGGGACTCGCCTAAACATGTACCACTTGTCTCCGGTGCAGTGATCTATGGTGAGAGTGTGCTCCAACAGCCCGTGCGATCCGCTTGGTACGCTTGGTACGTACTCGCCCATCCGCTGCACCACCACGATAATCTTCCGCATCGGCACCTGCCCGATACCCTCGCCCTCCTCCGCCTTGGGCTTCTTCGGGTCCTTGAATGAGAATTGGTCGAAAAGTGCCCCAGCGAAAAGTCCAGTCGTCGTGATAGCTGAGCGGAAGAAATTACAGGAAAATATTTTAATGATTTATTATATTTTACATTCCGGATGGTCACAGAACCGGGAAAACCATTCCGGAAGGTCATCAAGCATCGTCACTCTTACGCAGGGAAACCTTCAGAATGGCCACGGAATCGACAAACCCCATCCGGATGGCCAAAAATCATCCCCCCTCTTGCGCAGGGAATCCTTTCCGGATGCTCACAGAACCGGCAAAACCCTTCCGGAAGGCCATGAGGCATCATCACTCTTGCGCAGAGGGATGAATTCGGGATGGCCACGGAACCGGCAAAACCATCCCGAAGTCCAAGAAGCATACTCCTTCTTGCTCGGGAAGCCTTATGGAACCGATTCCGTGGTCAATAAAACCGGAACCATGATAAATAAAATGATACTTACCGGAATTTTGATAACCGCAATCCAATTTGTCCAATTTTTCACCATTCACACGCGAACAAATCGAAAACAACAACAAAATCAGCTTCTCGTATCATGTTTTGAACGAACAGCTGATTTCGATGTTTACAAACATCGTTTGTTGGTGTGCGAGAAACTCGCACGAAACTAGAAAAAAATCGAGTGCGGCACTCGCACTTTCAGTTCCAAGATGGAGGCGAAACTCGTGCGGCACCAGCGCTAGTTTCTTCAAACAAACACTTTGACAGCTCTGAGTGCGGCACTCAGTGCGGAACTAGCCCTCAAACGAACGTACCATATGCCACCGTTCAAGGACACTTTCTTCTCAAGAGCGGGAGGAAGTTTACAAACTTTTTTTTCCAATCCACCTGGTAGTGTAATAAAGGATTTTTAGTATGGTTTGAGTTATTTTGATTTTAATTAGAAAAATAGTGGAACATTTCAAACCAAAAAACTAATGATTTTGTGATAATTTAATATTCCAGCCTAATATTAAAAACAAACTTAAAAATTGGATTATCTGTAAATCGAAAAAGGTGTATTGGTAATGCAACAAGCACCACCCGCAATACCATCATGGCGAGGAACTTTGGTCGCGCGGTAGGAAAGGGGGTTTCATCTTTAGGCTTATTATTTTGCTTCGTGAAAGAAAGATTGCAATACGTTTCCAACGTAAACTTATAAAAAACCGCAAAAAAAACTGTAAAGATCTATGTTGGTGTGCACCTTAGAGATGAATAGACCGTGATTCGAGTGATGCTTTGTGAAACACCCAACCAAGGACCAAGGCAGGCTAGTGGCTAGAGATGGATAGGTTAGTTTTCTGGCGCTGCTGCGTTGAAGAAAGAAAAAAAAAACCCGCGCGGCAACATCAAGGCGGCAAGAAGAAAAGGAAACCGGATAGTTTAGTCCCTTTTCTGGGATGTTCATGGGCTTGAGTGTGTGTGTTCATGAGGCATGAGGCAGGTCTACAAACCTATATTTGAAACTGGTCCAAAAACGGTGTCATCCTCGATAGTGCTGCAATTCCATCGGCGATGCCTGAATTGATATTTGCATTCCTGCAGGAAGAAAAAACGACCAATTAAAATAATTTGTTACATAGCATTAGGCTAGTAAGTGACATTGTTTTCGCTTCTTGTGCTTAATGCAACAACCTACTTGAATGGCGGCACGAGCTCCACGGCTAATGGCGGGCATGACACTGGTGTGCTGGGCACACAACTTTTGTTGCCCTCCACTGAGCCCACTGACTTTGTAGCAAAGGTCCGGGTTGAGATTAATTATATCTTTTTCACTTTGATTGCTCCCATTGGTGGCGCTTTCGATCGCAAAAATAGTACCGTTTTTCAAGCTAATACTACCACCCAAACTTCCTATGGCACTAACACTGGAACTATTCAATGATCCGTAAATTGGAATAATTGTACTATCTTTGGCAAAGTTGTGCTCCAGCTGAAATCGTTGGGCTTTGGTGGTGAGCCGGTCAGCTCGGCGAAATCGGGAAAGTTTCCGAACGTCGGACGGTGCTGGTGGAGACGTACTAGTCGATGAGCTGGACGATGTTAATTGCTGCAACTTGAATGCTTTCTGCTGAAGTCTTTGAAGCCGTTTAGCACCTTTTCGGCCGACTTTGGTCTTGTTTGTGCTGGAACTTTGATTCGCTACGCCGCTAATGTCTTGAACCGGATTGGAGTTAATTGGTTTCTCGGATGGCTTTTTATTTTTTCGATTCCGCTTCTTACCGTTTCCTCGTGCGCCACCTCCGGAGCCACGTGTAGTAACGTTATCAAACTCGACATCATCGACGGCCACGGCCGCGCTAGACGCCAATGCCGCCAGTGTGGTTCTGTTGCGTCCGAGTTTTCGAGTCGGTTGTATTGTGGCGGCCAGCAGTGGAGATTTATTGCCTATCTCTTCTCCTGTTCCATCTTTGCTGTGATAGACGGGCGGCGACGGTTTTTTATTCTTGATACTCTCTCCGTCATTTCCTTTGATCTCTTTCTTCCTCTCGTTATTGTGGCCGTAATTGTTGTTATTATTCTCCTCATCTGGCGTGGAATCCGGGGTTTGGTCGTTTTGTAAAAAAACCTGTGGGACTATTGTAATTTTCTCCATTTTGAACATGTCGTCTTTATTATCAGATAATATATCTTGTGAGTTGGGAAGAATTTGCCGCGGCATATTGATCGTTGGCCGCAATCGTGTGAACTTTTCAGGAAAGGTCTTTGCCGCACTTTGATCTTCCCTAATTTGTAGCACTGGCATCTGGTTGAATAAGGGCCGGAAGGCCGGCGTTGGGGCAACAGTCGTAGTGGTCGTCGGCACTGTCGTGCTGACAGGTTCTGACCCGTTCTTTTGTAGTGAAGGAAAAACCACAAATTTGCTCTGAAAGTTCTTATCGGACTGTGTCAGATTCTGGAGCATCAGAATATGACGCTTCAGGTCGTCAATATTGGTCGACGATCCATGAAATATGGACGACGTTTTTTCCTTTTCATTGGACGAAGTCTTCAATGCTAACGGTATGATGTATTTTCTTTCCTTTTTACTGCTATCATCTGATATCATGTGCTCGCTGAAACTTTTCCTCTCCATGTCCACGTCGTTTGAAAGGCTGGTTTCCGTCGTTATTTCGAAATGATTCACAAACGACGGAGGAGTTGTGGTCAAGAATGTAATGGTCATGTTGCTAGGAAGCGTATTGACCACACCCATCGATGATGACATCCCTGCTAGCTGCTGCCTCTTGGTGTCATCCTTTCGTCCGGTTTCGACAGGTCGAATGAAGTGGTCCAGATTTTGAACGCTCTTCAGCTTGTGCCGTATCTCAGTCAGGTTCAGCGATATGCTGTTGTTGGATAGTATCTCGAACTCCGACCGGAACTGGATGAAAGGCGATTTCATTCCGAGACAACTGTGTGGAAGAAACGAAGATAAAATAGAATGCATTAGGCTCATTAACTTTTTGCTGGCCTACATATGTGAACGTAAACGATGACACATTATCACGAAATTATGCAGTGATTTGTCTTGATTATACTGCTCGCATTTCAGCGCGATGTGGGCAGCCCACGGCAAATAAAGCTGTGCTCTAAACTGATGCCGTACCATAGCATCGCTTGAAAATAAAAGTTGATCTCACTTACTATAGAGGGCTTTGCACTATGACCGTTGTTGATCCAACTGGGGAATGAGTATTTAAAAGTACAAAAAAACAACTTCTACATTGTTTATTTGCGGCTTTAGAGCAGCTAGTACTACGTTGTTTTATTTCAAATCTTATAACAAATTGTCCCTAATGTCCCTAATGTCTTCTGGTACGTCTGGTACGTTAAAAGATAGCAAATGTCATAAGATAGTAGACAAGTGACGGAACACTTATAGTCCCCATATCGACGCCGCCGTGCTAACTTGTCGCTGAAGTTTGGTTGAATTTGGTTGCTGGAGTCCCGAGTTTTAAATACAAATGTTTACGGTAGTCGAGCTCTTACTTGTGTCAAACGCGTCCTGGCCTGGATTTCCTTTGGCCAACTGTCGCACTTATACCAATTTTCAGGCTGTGTCAAGATAGCACGACAAGATTGAAACTTCTTTCATATGAAAAGTGACAAAAATTCAGCTTGGAGCTCTTTTGGTTTCTATTGAACATCTCAGGATTGAAATCGAATTTTGAGGATCTGTAAAGGTCATAAGGTGAGGCATTGTGAGCTGCTCAAATTGGCCCAAAATGCACGTACGACAAGTTAGCACGATAGAGATGATATTAGAAATCTTCATAGATATAGCACACTCTTTTTGTTTTAAATTGAAAGGCATGTTTTTGCCAAGTAAATAATTTTTCAAGTAGGAAAGTAGAATAGCAAGCAATAAATATGTTCAATTTAGGTATGAGTTTTCCATTAATGGATGCCTTAGTCGAGGACATCAGCCTTTTAACATTTTAAACACTTATTCATAATTTATATCCCACTGTGCTGGAATTAAATCTTATTTTCACTTTTTTCATAGATGTTTACCATAGGAAATGAAGTTTAAGTATTATTTTAATAAACCTCATTTACCTTAGGTTATGGCTACCAACTCTTGCTGAGCAAAATTCCGTACACTTTGCAGATATGATACCATGGTATAACAAAAACTGTCAAGGAATAATTTATATAAATTTGGGATTAAAAATATAAAACTGTATCGTTTTTACAGGTTACAAATTTCACTTGCTAACAGGGTGCTTATGACGTACACGTTTAAAAATATTCAGAAAATAAACAGTAATTTGATGCATCAAATCTTCATGTCCTTTTTTGAACGTTTAAAAGTTATCGAAATGTCAAGTTTGCTTTAAAAATAATATCGTTCTCATGAAAATTTTTGTAGAGTTTTTTTTAAAGGTCCTTAAAACGTGAAAACCTTAAAACCATCGAAAAAAAAAAACTCTAGATTTGTCATTCAAATGTTTACAGGTTTTTACAAGCTTTAGAAAGCCATTGGATCTTTAATCGGATAAATAAGTTTTGTAAGGAATTTGAAAACAAAAATAATTTATAATCAACTGTGAACTGAGGAAAACCCGGAAAACTATCCAAATTCTATCTTCAAAACAAATTGACAGTTAAATAAAACTGTCTAATTAGCAAAAGTTTTGGTCAGATCAAAAAAACAATTCAGTTTTTAAAAAGTGGTCAAAATTCCGTACAAATCCGTATTATGCAAAAAAACAATCCGTGTGGACCTGGGTTCCACAAAAAATGTTATTTTGAAATAAATTTTAGAAAACTAAGCAACTCTCAATTGTTGCAAACTGCAAAAATGGTGATAATAGGTCGTGAGACTTAGTGTGACGAAAATGGATATATTTCTCCTATCAGCAACATAGAATTTGTTACCATTTCGTCAGCTGTGTGCTATCTTGTGACATAGACCATTTTGGTCGAAAATGAGTTAATGATGACGTTTTGCTATACTTGACAAACACTACAAGATGCTTTAACCCGATTTGGAAACTCGCTTCCGTTTCCCGGATACCGCAATACACACTTGTGACATAGACCAATTTATCATCAAAATGATCGCGTACACTTGTGACACGTCATACATGTTGATGGAAAATGTGGAAAAAATTTCTTGTTTTTCACAAATTTATATTGATACACACTTTCTAAAGGCAATGCAATATTTTGTTTTTGAAAATATACTGATTAAGTCGGATAAACTATTGATTTAGGTCTATTTTAGTTTGTATGGGAATTCTGTGCACACTTGTGCAGACATGCATTGGCACGCTCTGCACTGGCACTTCAGATTAGCACTTACCTCAAGTTCTACGCACACTGCGCATTGCACAGTGCTAGTGCTATTTTTTAGCACTCCCTTATAGCACGCCCAAGAAATTTCCAAAAAAAATTGGTTAGCACTAGCCTTGGCGGTCAATTGGGTACATTTCAATAAACTGGATTAATTTTTGCGAGCTTCTAAGGCTACAAGCGGTTGATCCATTCACGCAAGTGGTCAACATCTAACCAATTTTCAGTTTCTCTTGCCATTCCGATTCCAATAATCTAAAAGAAAAAAGCTGGCACTTTTATTACACCAACATAAAAAAAACTTTACCTTGTAGAGAATAGATCCATGAACCTTTCAATACCAAGTCTTGAATGCAAGCACTACACCAAACTTTCAGATGAAAGTTGATGAAATTATTTGCATAACTTTCGAGTGGTCGACGTCACTCAAATCCAGATAAACAAATGAAAAAACGTCTTAGTTACCAGTTTAGTTAGAGTGCAAGGGCGAGTGCTATGATTGAAAACGCAGTGCTATTCGCTAAAATAGCACGCGTGCTAACCGCGCGCAGTGCCAATGCATGTCTGCACTTGTGACACGTAGTACAATTCTTGAGTTTTTTTTGATAAGGTCCTATAAACAAATGTAAACATTGAGTGTATCCCGCTTACTCCGATGGACTTTGACATAAGGTGTGAAAGGGATACACTCAATGTTTACATTTGTTTATAGGACCTTATCAAAAAAAAGTCAAGAATTTTACTTTCGAAACACACTTGTGACACGTGCTTTTCAGATTTTTGTTTACATAATTTACTGTATCTTTTAACTGGTGTAACCAAATTAGTTGAAACTTAGAGCGTTTGGGGATAGTATACGAACCGATTGCTTCAAAAAGTTTGGCGCTATCATTCATAGTTTTGAAAATAATTATCATCAAACTTTAAAAATCGATTTTCTCAAATAGTACTAAATGGTCGTTGTCACAAGATAGCACTCAACAGACGATTCATTTTGGTAGCAAGACCATATTGAAGAGAGTACGACTCAAATTGTTTAGAAAAAAAAAATAAAAAAATCGGATGAATCGGATTTGTTCGTTACGGTTTATGAATGCCAATCCCTTTTGTCTGATCTAGTGGCAGAGCGGATTAAAACCAGGTTCTGTGCAATCGATCTAAGGGCGAGGCCCTCTCCATTTCTACTTCTTTTGTCAGATATAATCATGGCATTTGGAAAACGTATTTTTAGATATAAATGTGTATCAGTTTGTGATGGTTTGCTGACAGAAGATTGCTCTTTTCATCTTAGGCACTTAATGTTAAAATGAATTAAACATTTTTTTAGCTTCAACGTTAAATAAATGACATCTTATTAAATGTTAAAATTTTATTAGTTATAAAGGAAGTTGTTTTGTTTTAATTTAATACATAAAGTTTTTTAATATTGTATTCGGGATAACACTAAATATCATGCGCCATCTGTAGAAACAAATTTAAAGATTTCAGAAGCGACTAATTTCAAATGTTTAGCCAAATTTTTAAAATGTTGAAACCGATACCTACTATCATAATATGCTTTACACATATTTGAAGTTGTGCTTCTGTATATAAATTGTTGCGGAAGACCTATTAGAAGTAAAGCTGATTAGAACAGATACTTCACGGAGAAAAATGAGTTCCAAAATTCGTGGACAAGCTTTCATGAAAATGGGAACTACGAACAAAGTGTTCAAATTCTATTATACGTTTTTTAAAAACGTACCGTGAAATTTGAACGGTAAGTTCGTGGTTTCCGCTTGCTAACGATTTGCGGAACGCATTTTCTTCATGAAGTATCTGTGCTTATCAGCTTAACATCTAATAGGTCTTCCGCAACAAATTTCATACTGTAGCGCACGAGAAGCGATGCTGTAAATCACTGCAATGATTCCAAAAAGATTGGTGCCAAGTACCCACTTTGGAAAATACTGTAAACATTGAATAATGATATCTCATGTTTCACGTACTTTTCTGATCGGTGATAAAAAGTGCCCTGTTTCAATAAAAATGATTAAAAATTCTGTATAAACGTACTCTCAATAGTTTGAAATAAGATTTGTATTGGCGATTAGACCACCTCGAATAGTGTATAATGCATTTTTTGCAATTCCGTCGTGAAACTACTTACTTTTCCTGTCATTCTTGAACGACGAAATAGCCTACTTTTCTGTACCAAAAATAACAGAATCG
The DNA here is from genome assembly GCF_016801865.2 of Culex pipiens pallens. Classification (NCBI taxonomy): domain Eukaryota; kingdom Metazoa; phylum Arthropoda; class Insecta; order Diptera; family Culicidae; genus Culex; species Culex pipiens. Next base: position 116,105,890 of record NC_068938.1, read on the forward strand.
AATAGCAACACTTTTCAAAATAAATGCTAAAAAGTTCTACTTTTCAGCACTGAAATGGATGCTGAAAAGTTGAACTTTTCAGCACTTGTTTCGAAAAGTAACACTTTTCAACATTTTTTTGATTTAAACGATTTATGGACAAAATACATGAAAATTTGACTTAAAATTTCACTCAATGGGTGTTTTTTGTTCAAATGTGCACAGCCCTGCAGTTCAACATCACTTAAACACAGAGAGAAATGACAGCCCTACCACCTGTCAAAAACATAGTTTAATAAATATCATTCTTAACGTTGACTCGAAACGGCACGCACGTCTTTTCTTTAGCTCTCCCTCTGTGAGGCTCCCGCAAGACTCCCAAGATTTTTCGGAATTGCAAAAAATGTTGTATGGAACTCGTTGCAAAACTTGATTTTTTTCAGCACTCTTCGTATTTATCCAACTTGGTGAACCTCGTTGGGTAAATCTTCGACTCGTGCTGAAAAAATCATCTTTTTGCAACTTGTTGCATAAACTACTACTACAAAACTTTTTGCTTCAATACTTTGAAACCTTGGCTTGATATTCGATTTTTACGTTTTTATGTTAAAAAATAGCCGATGTTTCGTAGTTATAATACTGCTTATTGTTTATTGTTATAAATATATTTCGTAATATAATGCAAAATCATTCGCAAAGACATCGCCTGCTACTTTCAACTTGAAATGTTTGGTAAAAAGAGCTATAGAACGAGGTAAAATTATGAAGAAAGAACCATGCACGCTCTCTGATCCGTTCCGTTTGTGTAGGAATAAATCAAATTTACACTAATCAAGTCTATTAGCAAATGCTGACATGCGGCCACCCATTGTGTGTTGTAAGCTATGCACTTCGTCACACCAAAACCTACGTCATTTTTCATCGTTGTGCCATGTATGGGATTTTATACCAAGACACCATCTCCCCTCATTAATACATATTAAGGCACTCTGGTTCATAAATTATACCACCAAAGTCTAAATCCTTTCCTTCTGCCTCGAATCCAACGAAGGAACTAAAACGTAACTCCCTGAGATTGAATAACAGCCGCGTTGCTGTCTTCATGAGTGAACGCGCCAGAGCTGAGAGAAAGAATAAAATATTCCTATATGGCGAATGATTGAAGCCGGCGAGCACGAGGAAGCAGAATAATAAATATATTCTTGGAATTAACGCCATTTCAACACCATGCTTCAGCTACCACACAGTCAGTTAGTCGTTCGGTCGGTATCGTGCTGACTTTGGGGCCAGTGTCGATGGCATACAGGTTCGATCGACAGAGGCTCGATAGCACACCCGATTACAAGATGAACGAGCAAATCACTTTTATAGATTTTTAAGTATGACTGTAACCAGGGCAGTATCATGTTTCAAACTCGTTGACTTAATAAATTTCTAACAACATAATGTCTCAACTTTGTCTTACTTGTTCTTCCTTCTCCGTGACCGGAGGCTTATTTCCACTTTTCGGTGTCAGTCGGTGTTTGGGTGTGAATGGAGGTCGGATTTGTCCATTCACTTTGCCTTCTTCCACAACGACCGATAATGTACACAAACCTTTATTGTAAACAAGGTAACCCTAGCAAAGCGGTTTCTTAATAAACCACGTTGGTTGGCTTGGCTGAAGTCTGACACACTTTGTCGGGAGTTTGGGCTTCTGTATTTCCTTGCACACTCTCACACACAATCACACAGATTTATTCGTCGCATAATAATTGCGTGGTTCCGTTTCAATAGAGTGGGTGGTACCGATTTGAGTGGCAAAAATGGTCATTTCCACGCAATTTCTAACTGTACGTTGTTTTTTCATTGATATTTTGAAGAATGTCGTGACATTTTATCTTAGAAAATAAATTTTGCATTTTTGAAAGAAGAAGACAAAATCTTTCTCAATTGATGTGTCAATTTATCTTTCTCAATTGTAGAACATGATTATTATTACTATGTGTCAGTCATCATAGTCTATTTGACATCGACCATTCAACAAAGCAACCCCAAACGATTGTTAGATTTACAGAAACGAAGTTGACTTTATAGCTATCGGCCACCATTGCTAGTACCAACTAGTGTCTTCCTTTTTATCTACAAGGACTTTGCCGCCCCGGCTCCTAAGTGTATGAAAGTATGGCACGGAGCGACGGCGCCGAATACCCATATTTACACAAAGAATTTTAGAGCGCCCGCCGTGGGATTCGAACCAGCAACCTCTGGATTGTGAGTCCAGTGCGCGGTCCGATTGATCCACACGGGCGGGACTTACAGATCCAGTAAAAATCAGGGCAAATTGGGACACAAAGTCTTATGGTTCAATAACGTCAAAAATCATTAAAGGCTGTAACTTAGGCAAATTTTCAAAACTTAAAATGCATCTGAAAGGGCTTAAAAAATGCAACAAAATGCGGGGTGAAGCATCCCAATTGGTTGAATCTAAAGGGAGTATTGGCATTTTTGTGAAAAAAAACGTTACTTAATCCACCTTTAGGTAGTTGGTGGTGAAGTACTTTTCTAAACTTCATAATATTAACTAGGGTCTTGTGGGACCCCCAGACGGATCGAATGAGACCAAAACGGTTCAAATCGGTTCAGTCAGTCCGGAGATAATCGTGTGCTTATTTTTCGGTGCACGGACTTACAGACATACACACGCACAGACATTTGTTCAGAATTTGATTTTGATCGAATAGAGATGTTAATTTTTCGAGTGATTTTATAGCCTTTCCTCATTGAGATGAGGAAGGCAAAAAGCACAATTTCCAAACTCAAATCTGGGACTACCATCTGAGACTGATAACGCTTTGGGTAAGGCAGTTTAACACATAAAAAAAACCCTTTTTCTTTTTGTGAAATTTTTGATTGTAAATTTTTCGTGTTTTTCATTTTTGAGCATGCGAAAAAAGACGTGTTTTTCAATAATTTGCAGCCTGAAATGGTGATGAGATATAAATTTGGTATCAAATATAGAAAAATTTAATTGGCTGCAGTTTCTCTGACTTTTACAAGTACAGATCATGTCTAACACTCTTTAGAGTAATGCACACAGGTGAACCTAATTATCTTAGTTCCAATATAATTCCTCTAAGATCATCCAGATCTAAACAATTCCTAATACCTCAACATTATTCTACATATTATAGCCAATCATTATTCGTTAGAGGCATTTCAACCTGGAATCTTTTACCTTTGAATATCAAAACAAGTATGTCTATACCTTATTTCAAGCGCAAACTCCTGGCTGAACTCAACAACCCGAATCAGTGAAACATTTGAGAAATTGTATAGTAAATTTGAGAAAATTAGCTTTAATTTATTTAATTTCAGTGAAATTTAATCACTCCATCACTAAGTGAATTCCCGCCACAATGTAATGAATTAAAAGGCACGTGCCTTATATTACATGAATAAATAAACAAATAATAATAATAATAATAATAAAGGGACTTTTATGTATAATTGGATGCCAGATTTGATGGCGTACTGAAAATTCCGAAAAACCATATTTTTCATCAAAAAAAAACTCTAAAAAAGTTTTTAAAACTTTGCTAATTTTTGTTTCGTTACTCAACTGTAAACAATTTTGGAACATGCCATTTTTAGGGAAAAAAAGTTTTGAAAAAGTTAATCGTCGTCGATCATGGCCGTTCATCGTCACCCGCGACAGACACGGATGACGAAACAAAAGAAACGCAAAAAGTAACTTTTTCAAAACTTATTTTCGTAAAATCTCGATAACTCGTGATGTTTAGAAGCAAACCCCTTATGTTTATACATCAAATTTTTTGTAATTGTCTCCTCAACAACTTTGTAGAACATTGCTATACTCTAAAAAATAACCCTGCGAAAAAAATTGTTCTAAATGAAAAAAATACCCTTCTGGGTTAATGTAGATAATAAAATTTCCCTAAAAATGTTATGTTCCAAAATTGTTTACAGTTGAGTTACGGAAAATGGCAGAGTTTTTTTTAAACTCTTCATCATCCCGGTACGAGAATCGAACCCACGACCTCTGGATTGGAAACCCAGCACGCCGCTAGTCGAAACCCATCCCGTACCGGTCAGTATTCCCAGTGAGCATATTTACTCTTTTAAGGGATCTGATTTTGCCGAGCCAGACAGGAATCGAAACCATCACAAGTTTTTAATTTTTTTTTTAGTGTTATTTTCGATGAAAAATACGTTTTTTTCGGAATTTTGAGTACGCCATCAAAACGGGCGTCCAATATTACTTAGAAGTCCCTTTGACACCAAATTTCTATCTCATCGCCGTTTTCGTCTGCAAATTATTGAAAAAAACATGTCTTTTTTTGCATGTTCAAAAATGGAAGCGGTCGTACCGCCCCTCAGTCACGAGATATCAAAAAACGGACCTCGAATTTGTGTTCAGGGACAAAAGTTACCCCTTAGGAAAAAGTTTCCAAATCGAAGAGAGATCGGGGCAACTTTTCCCGATTTCGTGTGAGTTGGTAGAGAATTACCCTATAATCGTTAGAAATTTTCCAGACCGGTGAAGTTACAAAAAAGAATGTCCTGCCTTTTTCCTTAGTTTAAACTTTTTTTTTATCTTCAGTTTAGTTTCCATTTGATAAGTGCAGTGCTTCTTGGGACGTACAGTCCGGTTTTTTCGCGATAATTTTCGTCGTAAATGATCGTAAAAATTTATTCCAACTTTCAGTTTTAGTATTAATTCATCAATCTATCGATTTTATGAAGAGTAAAGCGTCATTTATTTACTGTTTTTGAAATTTGCTCGCGTTATCAAATTGTACAAACAGTAAAAATATATTAATAAGTCCAGCCCATAGCGCTACTGCTCGGTTGGCACGCGTTCGATTAAAACAAACTTTTTAAATAATCAATTATTTATCTTTCCGCAGCCGGCTGCCTAAGATTTAAAATTTCAACCGATAAACAAAATGCTCATGGTCACATCACTGCCACTCGTGAATCCTGACCTCATACCCATCTACTAACCCCCTCAAAACTCATGTGATACTTTGTCGGAGAAGCAGTCGATTTGGCGTTCTCTATCACTCAAGTATCGGACTAACATTCCCTTCCACTTCCCCGTGACCCTACCACTGGTCGTGGCCGGCGCCGGTATTGATCAGCATGATAGGGGCCTTTGAGAAGTTGCGAAGCGAGGAAAGATAGCACCCACTTATCTTCCACGGCTCGTGGATGTAACTTCTGGAGGTCCTGGTCAATAACGGAGTAGCAACTGCGGGTGGGCACCTATGCTTATGCTTATCTTCAGTTTAGTTTCCATTTTTATTTAAAAAAATAATGTGTAATGAAGAAGAAAGGAAAAAAATCCAACCCAAAAAACTAAAAAGAGTGCTTTACAACAAGCTGGCTGGTTTATCTTCAGATTACGAAGCCCTATGTCGTCGTAACTTGTTTTGTATCATACGTACTATTTCAGTCAGAAAACTGACATCTATTTTGAAAACTTTTGCACCCACTCGTTTCGATATTAATCGACGTTCCATAATATAAAAGCCAAGGAGAGAAAGATTTTTCATCCGCGTTTTAATCTATATTAATATATTCGGTCATAACTCATTGGATGGATTAAAAGATGAAAAAACGTGTCGCTGCGGTGCACAAGCTATGACCGCGAAACATATAAGCCCACATCATTGACCGAGGATCTCACCATCATGGCTGCAATACGATGATCATTTTGGGGCCACGCTGTATAGTAACTGCCATGAACTTCGCTTATCAAAACACCAACACTTTCTACGTAATATACGGATGGCCGAAATGTTGTGTTGAAATTTGTCAATGGTTTGATACCACCAAAGTTGATCGAAATGTGTTATTTATAAACAAATAAATATTAATAAAAGTGGAATTAGCATTGTGAGTGGAATAAGCTCGCAGCATCCAGTGGACCACATCAACGCTCTTCCGTTGCATAAAGCAAATGGTGCAGTAAACCAGTGTTTGCCTCGTAAGCTGCTATCAGCATAATTTTTCATTTTGTTCAGATTTATCCAAAGACTTTTAAAATGATTCGTAATTACACTTCGGATTAGCATAATTTTGTCGAATTGGTGAGTGACACTCTATTTTACGGCTTTCACTTCTTTCAAGCTACAATCGTGACTAATGTTGGTGAGACTTTCTGAGAGGAATGAAATATTGTAACGGGTTACGTTTGGTGTGTTTCTTTTCTTATAAATTTACTTGAGCCGATTAGAGAAACGTTTCAACAAGATTCGATAGTAAGCGCTTGAAAGACGAAGCAGTTTCTGAGACAAAGACCAACAAAGTGGGCTGCAAACACACTACACTCTGTTGGTGGAAGCAAATGCCACATTTAGCCCCCACACAAATTTGAACGCCAGTATCTAATCCTGAAGGTGTGGTCAATTATTTAGTAATGCAATAAATTTATATTTCACGCTGGATTAAATCAAATCAAACAAGATACAGGAACTTATTTATTTAAATATTATTAACCACTCAGGATGACAAAGAGTTGTTAAGAGAATAATGCATTTATTTATAAATTATATAAATTAATTTGGGTTGCAGGCTTGGCCGAATGGTTAAGCTGTCCGCTTTGTAAGCGGATGTTCATAGGTTCGATTCCCATCTGCTCCAACCTTCCATCGGATGGGGAAGTAAAACGTCGGTCCCGGCCTTGGTTGTTGTTAGGCCATTAAATCATTCCAAGTGTAGGAGTCTTTTCCACGCTATAAGTACAAACAACACACCAAACCAAACCTGCTCCGGTGGCATCGCATCCTATTTGAGAAAAAGTTAACTATTGTCTCGAAATTTGCAAAATAGTTCCAGCTGACAAAATGCTTATCCGCCCTCTTCTTGTGTTGCTCTAGATTTGTTGTCAAACGAAAGGAGTAACTTTAAAGTGTGGAAAAGAGTTGATTGGAATCACTAAGCAAACACGTTTTTTTCAAAGCTAAACATTTTGAGCAAACCCTCGTAAAAGATTTTTTGCAATTCCGTCGTGAAACTACTTACTTTTGTTGTCATTCTTGAACGACGAAATAGCCTACTTTTCTGTACCAAAAATAACAGAATCGAATAGCAATACTTTCCAAAATAAATGCTAAAAGTTCTACTTTTCAGCACTGAAATGGGTGCTGAAAAGTTGATTTTTTCAGCACTTGTTTCGAAAAGTAACACTTTTCAACATTTTTTTGATTCAAACGATTTATTGACAAACCTCGGTGAACCTCGTTGGATAAATGTAATACTCGTGCTGAAAAAATCATCTTTTTGCAACTTGTTGCATAAACTACTATTATCATTAGTTGAAACGTCGTACAAAGTGACAGTTCGGGGTACAAACTGAACAGTGTCAAACGAAAAAGTGATCAACAACCGGGGTATATTTCCCCCGAATATGATCCTGATCGGTTAAGACTACAGTTTGTGAGAGCCATTTGGGGATCTGTAAAGGTCAAAAGGTGGGGAATTAAAAGCTGCACAAAATGACGTTCTTTACTAAATTTAGCTAAAAATGCACATGCAACAACAAATCACGATCACACCGAATTGTGATAAACAAAAGGATAAATGCTTTAAGTATTGAATGTTTGTTTTCTTGTCTGCGGTAAATATGTATAATTTGGCCAAAATTCTTATCATCGTAAATAACCCATGATATGACACGTTGTCACAAGATAACGCACAACAGACGATATACAGTCGGTACATTGAACCTCCCAGCAAGCGCCGGCACAAATAGGACAAGTTTTGCAAAGAACCAACCCAGTCTCGGAGTGAATGAATCTAGCAAGCAGACTATGTAATATTTTGCGTAAACATATGTTATCCTGAATTTACATACATGAATAGCACCGGTCCTTTTCTTATTGGTTTCAAAATGTGGAAAGTGGTAGCCGAGATGTTTGGATAAAATATTACGAAGAGTGATATAAACTCCACGGGACAGATGCAACGTCGTCTGCGAGGGCTCAAGTCGGCACGGTCGTAAATTGAAAGAAGTATTTTTTTGCTGCCATCGATATGCCGACGCATAATAATAAAAGTTTATCGGTTGATTTGAATCACATCACTGCTCTCTGCTTTGTTTTCGTTTGCAGTTGATTTGATTGAAAACAGCGTAAGCAAATGACAAACGACCACCACTTGATTCGGCCAGAAGACATCGTTTGTCTCGTATGTCCATCGCTGACAAGGTCGAGCTGGAAGCGTGACAACCGGTTGCAACTGTCCATGAATTTGTTTAAAAAATTTCAATCAAAAAATGACTGTATAATTAAAAACTTTTTGAAAAATCTATTTTTTAAAGCGAATTCCAAGCTTAAAATATTTTCTTATCGATGTAAAAGAGAAAAATGCGCTTCTAGTTCATGCCAGCGATTCCGTTTCGTAAGAACGAATGTGTCTTCAAACAGGTTCTGTTTGTTCGTACAGGTCTGTGGAAGGGCAGAAGGAACGAAAGAGCGCCTTCGACGTGAGCATAACTTTATGCTGTAAGGTTGGAAAGGTATAAAAGAACTTATCGATACATTTCGTTCGTTAAAAGGAAATAAATTCGTTCGAAGATAAGTCTGAAAGATTTACCTTAAGTAACACTAAGAATGACTAACTGTAATCGGTCGCTAATGCCTCGGTCGAGAGTCTGGTTGATGAGCGTCGTTTTTACAATCGATTGCACTTCATTTTCTCTAAGGGCTCACTGGAGGGCCCTGTAGTAGAGTAGTATAGGACCGTTCACTTTCCAAGTAAGTCATTGTGGAGAGGGACTAAGCCAAGATTAATGCGGGGGCCATCAATACAAAATTAAAATTAAGTGATCCAATTTATTATCAAGCGAAAATAATTTATCATCCAGCTGATAAGGGCAGTACAAATATACACGTTCTCACTCGGCGCGTTACGTCGGTGTCCCTCGTTCCCTCTCAAGCAGTCCCACGAGAGCGTACAATTAAGTGAAATGATTATAAAGTGTATACGGTGAGACGACCTCATATTAATTAATGGAATCCTATTTACCCCTCCGACTCTTGTAAATCAGTGAGTAAATCCAGTGGAAAGTGCTGCTGGATGCTGTGAGTGTACTCGAGTCAAATGCAGCCAAGCATTTCTGCAGAATTTGCCAACATAGTTTACAGTTGGACAGCAGCTGGACAGAATGCTAGAAATCTTAAAATTATGAGACAGCTTATCGAAATGAAATCAAAGTATACAAGATTTTATGGGATCATAATTAGAATTTGAAGTCAGTTTAATATTCGATTGATGTCGTACCTTGATAGACGAACATCGTTAGATCGCTTAAAATTTTAAAGCATCTATTTCAATTGCTCCTCTATCAAATGCTGTTTTTACCTTCAATCAGCTACATTCAGCCTAAAAATGTCCTATCTATGTTCGAATAGTGTCCACATGATTTGTCAAAAGTCGTTAGAAAATAAAGACGTGAAAAGTTACCATTTCCTGAAGTGCATTGCATAATTTAAAAAAATGAAATACACATTTTTTGACGCATTCGAGTTCAAGACTTTAACTTTGTGTGCCATTAACACATCGATGCAAAATGGAAATCGATAGATATTTCACTCCATTGGATTAGAGTTATGTTTTGCTAATGTATCGACAACTTTGCTGCAATCTGCAGCTAGCTACAATTAACTTTGAATTTATTGAATCGTAAAATACATTTAAGTGTGGAACTGATTATTGTTGAAGTATGCCGCTCTGTTATCAAAAAACATGTCAATTTTTGAGGCACTTTGGCCACTGAAGCGATTATTTTCAACATCACTGGCGTGTAGGCCACACACACGCACCTCGCGACGCCCGAGACACCATTTTATTTTGCTGGGACCGATTTTTCGAATAAATTCCAAACATTGAAGGTCTGTACCGAGCTCCAGGGTGCTCCAAACTTCATTGTTATATATACCAAAAGATGGGCAAGGATCTGGCCTACACGCCAGTGATGTTGAAAATAAACGCTTCAATGGTCAAAGTGCCACAAAAATGGGAATTTTTTACAACGGTTTAAAATTCAAATGCAAAGCGTTACGTCCAATCAAGCTCATATTTGGGTTTTGGGCTCAGTATGCCTACCGGAACAAACCCCTGAATGCCTGCCAAAAAGTCTTTTTTGTTACACTCTAATAGATAATCAACATTTGTGATTATCTATTTCCTAAACTAAATTGAGAACCTTTTTTTTAATTAAATGAAAAAATCTGAAATTTAAGAGTGATTTTTATCAAATTCATAGAATTATTTTCAAATTAAAAAAAAAACCATTTCTAGCTTTACTCCTTTTCCTGTTGCTGTCGTACAGAGAAAGGTGAACCCTTTTTAGTCCTTCTCAACAGTTTTCCCCATTTGTGTGTGGTGTGTGTGTGAGTACAAGCGCCCAAGCTGAGCTTTGCTGATAAAATGTGGGTTACTCTTTTGCGCTTGAATGGATCATGAGAGCAGCATTCAACAAGAGGAGGAAATAGGATGAAATTAATATAAATGGAAGAAGAAGAAAAAAAGACCTCGCTTATATCTGAATGCACAGATGTTTGCACAGCTAAACACACAAGAAAATCTGGTCACCATGCAGAAAAGCTTTCCCTTGGAAGGGGTCGTGAGCTTTAGATGGTGATCAAATTTAATTAAATTAACCAAACAAAGCCACAAAATGAGGTGATTTGGCTAAAGCGGAAATATCAAATAAAGCAGAGCGCTGCGTCGGCAACTTCGTCTGTTTGACGATGATATTAAATTGCATTAAAATAACAGTTAAAACACTCTCATCAGTTTAAAGTTAATCTTGAAATATATTCTAGTTAAGAGTACAGTCAATCTGTTCACATCGGGTGAATCGGGACAGATTTTTTAACCGTGACTAATTATTTTAGTATTTTTAATTGGTTTCAGATAGAAAACATTTAAAATTGTGAAGTTCCGTCATCTCATTGGTTCATAAAAATTGAAGAAATTTGTTATCATCTAATCTCACTCCCTGGCCCAATGGCATCCATGATGACGGATCGATTTCAAAATTTATAGCTTTTAAGACTATAGTTCTGAATCACATCAGTTGACGAGAATCCCTGCCAGTGTGACACTTTGCTATCCAGAACTTTGAAGTTTCGAGTATGTACCTAAAGTCATAAAAAATCTATTACGGGGATACTGTCTACCATCTTACATTTGCAGCATTTTTGGCCATATGTCTACTCAATGAACGAAAAAACTACAGTGAAAAAATGTGTTTTTGTTTTTTTTGTGATAAAATTATTCAAGAGATCGTACAGATTGTATTGACATTTCATAAATCCTAAATATCGTAAGAAAACCATGCAATTCAAGTAGCACCTACAAAGCTTCACTTTGGAACCAGCTAAACTGGACTTCAAATATCCATTAAAGTGAACAAATATTGGACGAGCGTTCACTGCACTTGCTCTTAGCGTGCAGTTAAATGCAATTGTTAATTGATTGTGACGGAAGGGCAGTATATGAGAGGGCGCATTTGTAAATATTTATGTGTATTATTTGGCTTAGTGGTTTTACACAATTACTGCGTAATACAAGATGCGCTAAACTAAAGGTTGATAAAGCATTTCCAAATGTGCAAATTCCGGTTAAATCCTTTATATATATATATTTTTTAAATTGGACATACGAAGTTGACTTTGTAGTTGTCGGCCCCTGATGCCAGTACCAACCACTACAGTCATCCCACTTATTCGGAACAGTTTTCTGATCGGCCAATGTTAAAAAAAATGTATGTAGAAAACTATAACAGAAAAAAATGATTATCAAGTTTTTCAAGAAAACATTAACCCTAGAAATCCACAAAATTCGGAACAATTTATTCTAACGGATGTAAAAAAAACTTCAGTTCTCTTCAGAAGTTCATATTTTTACATGGAACCAATGAAACTCAAGCTTACCTTAGTAACTCCACAATTATGGGAGGCACAATGACCAATTATGTCCAAGAGCCATTTTGTATATATTTAACTTAAGTTTGAGCCGTCAAATTACGTATTTTGGACAAATCATGAAATGGCCACTATTACAGGTTCCTTGCGGAAGCTCCTGGGAGTTTCCGAATGTGGTCAGATTTAAAAATTTACTTTTTACGGAAGAGCCATATCTCAGCGGATTTTAATGCTATTTATTAAGTGGAAAATCTCATCTCATCAATGTCACGTACTGAAAAAGTAGCGTTTTGGAAAATCGGGAACATCATTGCCACGGACCGTTACCTTGTTCCATTACAAATTCAAAAAACTAGAATACTTTTCATTTCAAATGCTTCTTGAATCATCAAAATCTGTAGAATCCTAAAGTCATGAGCTTTTGAACTTTGAGAGAGATTTTCCTTTCTCGATCCTTTTATCCAAAACAATTAGTACACTGATTTCCAAATTAATTGTTCTAAAATATCCAGTCCTTAATCAGACTGTAGTCTCGATATTCCCCAGTTGGTGGTACTGCGTTTAAGATAATTTCTCTTTTTTTTGTTTATAATCATCAAATATTTTTGTCATTTTGTTATTTTAGAAACATTCAAAGAATTTTTCAAGCTTTTATAGTCATGTCATCTTATATATATATGAAAAAATTCGACGGTTTTGTTCGACCGCGAATCAGTTCAATACGGAGCGTCGGATCGAGGTGCTTTTTGTTGCGTTGGGTTCGTATAAGCCCAAGGAATGTTCTTACGCTAACTAATTGATACTTAGGTCACTCTGGAACCGATTCCGGAGCATCGACAAATTGTATGGAGAAAGTTACGTAAAATCATATTTTGATCACAGGAGGCTGAATAAGCAAAAAATCAAAAAACGTCAACAAACGAAAGAAAGGCAGAACGAAGTTTGTCGGGTAACGCTTGTATTTACAAAAATAAATAAATAAAGGAAATATTAATATCAATATTAATGAGATACTTATTTAATTTGCATTACATTGGAGCTAATTCTATATTTCTATGCTTGAAAAATATAACTAATATAATAAAAATATAGAAGTTACGGAAATTGCTTTCCGCATAATTGATCGACGCCACCAACATCGTCAGCACAGCCGGCAACAGTAACCCAAACTGCGAACAAAGCTAAACTTCGTTTACCTCGCCGCGATTGAAGCAAGTCGCTCGATTAATGCTTTGCAAGCAAAACCTCAGTACCTCGTGTGTGAGGCTCTGGGGGACTTTTCGATCACAATAAAATCAGAACGTTTTGGACAGTCTAACACAACGCGTCGGCGTTATTTATTTCGAAACTTCCCCCCTTTCATAATGGGATCTTTATAACTGGCGCAGTCGAGTCTTCGCCGGAAGGTGGCTGTGCCCAGTGATTGAAGTGGTCGTTCGCGAAAATCTCGGTAGTGAGACCGAAAGTGCAAATTAATGCGAAAAACACGGCAGTTGTTCATTCAGCAGAAATTCGTCACCAACGGCTCTGGAGATCAGGAGTGAAGCCGCCAAGGAAATTACCTGGTGAAGCAGCCACCGACCGAAGAAGATGAACCAACGTTATCCGCTGGATACTTCGGCAAGAGGCGTGATACCATCGTGTGCACATCGCGAAAAACTCAGAACCGAGTTCAGGAGCGCAGCACGACATGGATTTCAACACCTTCGACGAGGGAGACAAAGGAACAGCGTTACCCGGATTTTCAACAAGCAACAAAATTTAAAGTGAAAAAAAAATCTAAATTCAAAATTCAAAAATATTTTTCCAAATTTGATAAGTTAAGTGAGTGTGTGTGTGAGTAAAAATAAAATCGGCAATTCGGAAATCATTTAAATAATTCAGCATGATCAGATTAACTAATTTGACAAAAGGAAAAAACACGATTCAAAATTTATTTTTTTAGAAAGTGTGTGAGTGATAAAAAAAAACAAAGAAAACCATTTCAAAATTACGCAGCAAAAAAAAAAAAAAAAATCAGTTAATCGAGTGTGTTTGAAATTGTTGTGAGGAAACATTACCATGAAATAATAGTTTGTTTGTAATTGCTAATTACATATCTCAATTTGTAATTCAGAGTTACAAAAGTGTAATAAATGAAGATGTAATTAAGGATTACGTAATCTTTGATTACAAATATTTGTAACACTTAATTACAAAACAGCAACAACTATAATGTTTCAAACATCACCAAAGAAGCTTAAGATATTTCAAACTCGCTGAGTGACCTGTTTGGTAGTTCTTTCCGATGGAAAATTTATGTGCAGTCGATACGGATCGGGACGATCCTTTCTTGGTGAGGGAGCAGTTACGGAAATTGCTTTCCGCATAATTGATCGACGCCACCAACATCGTCAGCACAGCCGGCAACAGTAACCCAAACTGCGAACAAAGCTAAACTTCGTTTACCTCGCCGCGATTGAAGCAAGTCGCTCGATTAATGCTTTGCAAGCAAAACCTCAGTACCTCGTGTGTGAGGCTCTGGGGGACTTTTCGATCACAATAAAATCAGAACGTTTTGGACAGTCTAACACAACGCGTCGGCGTTATTTATTTCGAAACTTCCCCCCTTTCATAATGGGATCTTTATAACTTAGATTTTATGACTGATTTAAAAAATTTCCGGGATCCCAAAAATTCCCTGGATTTTAAAAATATTATTGCCGTTTCCCAGAAATTTCAAAACCCAGGAAAATGGGACGCCTTAGATGATAGACAGAAAAAATGCATTTGGCATACTAACTAATTCTTTAAAATTCATTTTTATGTTACAACTTTATTTCTACAGTCGACTCTCTGGTTGTCAATACCCAAGGGACCGTCGAGGAAGAGAAGCATCAGTTTACAGAACGATGCAAAATGAAGACTCGATTGAAATTTGTTTTTTCTTAATAACCAGCTATGGGAGAGAATCATGGCAACGCCCAGCAAACAAAAACAAAGTAATGTCAAACACCCTTCAAAGCTTCGTTTCTCAAAGAAAAATGTCTATGCAAGCCATGAGAAAGTGAAATTATTGACAACCGGAAGAGATTTTTAAAGCAAATAGAATCCAAGGGACCGTCGAGGAAGAGATCCTTCAAGCAAGAGAAAATATCGAGGAATAAGGACTATCGAAGTATGCAGTTTGAAGGGACTGAAGAATTCATCGGTACATGGAGCAATATTGAAATCGAGAAGATCGACAGCCAGAGAGTCGACTGTATTATTTTATGTTTTTTCTTCAATCATCAGCCACAACTATGCACTATTTTGGCGTAATTCAAGTTTTAGAAGATGTATTGACACATACTCTACTATCAGAAACAAAAATCTTGATTTTGACTCAAGTAGTCATTTTAAAAACGTACGATTTGGCTTACATTTTGGCTGTATGCCAATTTTTACCAGAAATGTTCAGGTGAATCCACAAACTTTTTGTAAAACGGATTTTTCTTTAATAATAACTCCGTCACGGCCTTTTAACTGGATTCTAGCAGAGTTCTAACGTAGCTGGATATTCATATAGTAAAATGGGCTGGAATATTTCGTGACTGGGTAGGTACAAACATTATTTTGAACTATTTTGGAAAAAAAAATTCTTCACAAAAACTGGAATTGAGAAAAAACATTGAAATCGCCTAAAAATCCTGCATGCTTATAAAAATCTTATGTTCAAGAGAGCAATGTTTGAAAAAGTAAAAAAAATATAGATGTTTCGTCATTAAAGTTATCTAAAAAATAAACCAAACATTGCATAGGTCGGATCGATGTAGCAACTTACATTTGAGCCATCAATGTATGCGTTTGAGTTATGGTGATTTGCATGAAACGATTTTTCCGTTTTGTTGTATGGAAAAGTTGTTACAAACATCACAATCAATCATTTGAGATTGATTTCTATTTCTATTATTAGATTTTTCAAAAATGTCTTAGTATTCATCAGTGACTCGATTATCCGCTTCTAAAGTTGCGATTGTCCGATGTTCAATTTCCGAAGTTTTTCAGGTTTTGTCGTTTATATAAGGACATTTTTTAAAAATACTCCTGTTTATTTTTATTATTATTCCATTCGGCTAAAATTTTTTGATAAATGTTGTTTACCCAGAATCTTACACCCAAACAGGGTTACCAGGTCTGAACAGAAAATAATCTGGCAAAAAAAACTGGCAAAAACCTGGCAAGCCACTTTTCTCAAAGTAATGAGCAAAATAGTGTTCAAAAATTGTGTATTTTCACTTTTTATGCATTATAGCTTCACAAAATAAACATCATACGTCAATTCAACAAAGTCTGGAAGAAATAAAAAATAAAATTTTACAAATTGCCACTCAAAAAAACTGGCAATGCCAGATTTATCTGGCAACCTGGCATCGCTGCACCCAAAGGAAAAATATATCTCAAAATCTGCAACAGTGGATTTGCTGCAGAAAATGTCACATTTTATAACATTTTTTGCAGTAAGCTCATAGCTCATTTTTGCCCGCGTGTAAACATTTCAGTGATCTGCACTGCCCATGTTCGCATAAATGTCCCATATGCAAAAACGGCAACCTGAGAAAAACGCAAGGCAAGTTTGTCCCACACATAAGGCTACGTGTTAAGTTTTCACGAAAAAACTGGATTTCCTCCAGATTTCTAGAACAAAGTACTGGATGTTTTATGCTTTTCTGAAAGATCTCACGATTTTAAACAAAACTGCATCAATAGCTCAAAAACGATGAAAACGCATATGGGACATTTATGCGATCAGGGGCAGTGCAGTTCTCACCAACACATATAATGCTGGCCCGTCCCCGAGCAACACTCCAAAGAGAAGATTATGTCGGTGATCTTTCACTCACATTTCATTAAGCGTCCATGGCGCGGTGGTAGCGTGTCGGATCTATAACCAAGAAGTTGGTGGTTTAACTCTCGTTCTGTTTAGGGTTTTTTTTTTGTGAAATACATCCAAAAAGCTGTCGGTAATGTCGATAATTGTCGGTAACGGGCAAAAATGTCATACCCCTATATCGCAAAAAATGCATGAGGACAGTTTTCATGCAGATTCTGAAATACTTTCATGCCGCCGTGCATCACAATCATGCGTCCGCCGGTTGGGTGTAGTGAGCGGCCGTGGCTGACTGGTTACGGTGTTTTACTTTGTAAGCGAATGGTCCTGGGTTCGATTCCCATCTGATCTCAACGAGAAAGTATAGGAAATATGAATTCTTGAAACTCTGAACATAAACGAAAAGTCAAAGTCACTCGAGTCGGGGTTCGATCCCTCGTCCTTTGGATTTGTACGTGAAAATGCAAACCACTAGGCCATCGTGACTTGGTAAGCTAAAACTGGAAATAGAAATACTGTCACCTGTTACCACACTAACTATGTGCTGTTACTACTAACTATATACGCGCTGATTCCTTGTCCATAGGGACGTGGCGTTACATCGTGCTGCCATCTGGTTTTTTAAGTGCAAGAGTGGAAAAGTGCTGAGTCATCGTCTAAAAATAGACGGCGTCCTATCTCGCCCAGCAAAATGAAATCGATAATGTATTTGGTTTCGATGAGAAAAAGTGGAAAACGTGGTCTAAAAATAGCGACGCCATCCCCCTATTTGACAAGGGTTCGGAAGTTCCCATTGATGCAAACGTTCTTCAGGTCGGGGCTTGTCGATAAAAGCTAAGGTACCTCGCCCTCGGCTAGCCACCGTAAAAATGGGTCACCGAAGCTCGGCAAAGCTAAAAAAAAAGCAAAGCAAGCCACTTTAACGACCCCCGGGTCTTTTGTGGTCTCTGTTGCAAGTTTCTGCTCATTTCTAGGCGTCCGAAAGTTATGTGTGATGAATCACCCAAAACCTCTTTTACGCAAATGGACCATCGTTTTACTTCCCCATCCGATAGAAGGCGTAATCAGGCAAATCTCGTCTCGAAAAATGCCACCGGGTCCGTCTGGGATTGAACCCAGGCCTTACTGGGGTGAGAGACTACCACGCTAGTCCAAATGCCTATGCGAGTTATTTGCATGTATAGAATGTAGATCTAAAAATACATGGAAACAACTCAATTTGTAAGAAGCGGCCGCGTGGTCCCGTTTGGTTAAAAAATATTGTTTACCTGGAATCTTATTGCAAACTTTGCACCAAATTCTCCACCCTTGCAAATAATATCTGCACACCAAATATTTGCACACTTGAATTCCTCCTCCTTCTCCCCCCGCTCGCCTACAGTATGTAAAAAAAGTATTTACACCCCTTGGGCACTATGCACATATTGTGATGAAACATCTAAACAATTTAATGTTGACAGAAACCTAGTACCGTAAACCGGGGTGACTTTGATAGGATTTCGATTTGTTTTTAGAATATTTTCCAACAGGTAAGGTTTTTCTCAAGATTATTATTTTTAAAACATGTACACTATTTCGGAAAAAAGTTTTTTCAATAATGTTTAGAAAAATAGTTACGTTAAAAATTCTTAGTTTAAATTCCGGGGTGACTTTGATAGTCATAGTTTTTTCTTGTTAAAATCATATTTAAGATGTTCAAACTTTATTTGTACGCTAAATGTACCATCACTGTAGTAGCTGATATAGTTTTTAAGAAAAAAAAATCAATGTTTATATTTAGTTAACTAAGTGTATAAGCTTTTTAGCAAAATACATATAAATTTTAGGTAAAATTGTTAAAAAGTCGGAATTTTGCCTGAAATTTGTTAAAACTAGTTTTGTTTGTAAAATTATCGATTTATATTGCATTTTATACTGAATTCGAAGCACGAATCACAAGTTTTCACATTTTACATGAAATTTGTTCAACTGAAATTGCCTTTTAATTTGGAGATTTTTTTTAATTGTGTTTCAAAAACACATATTATTTATTATTTACTAACTTTTTTAACCATCTCCTAGTGGAAAGTTGTCCAAAGAATCCGAAAATGCATTCCGTTTTCCGATTAAAAATCATGTTCATTGAGAAAATCAAGACACTTTGAGAAGTTTAAAATAATGACTTTCATCAACATTTTCTTAACTATAGTTAACTAACTTTTTAAACCTGTCAAAATTTTATGAAAAGTTCTTCTTGAGGTACTTTGAACACTTCTCTACCACGGTCAGTATGTTTCTAAACCATTCCTTACGTATTTTAATTGTACTCTTCATTTTGCGAAAAAATCGCAAACCTATCAAAGTCACCCCGGCTATCAAAGTCACCCCGTTTTACGGTACTAGGTTTCTGTCAACATTAAATTGTTTAGATGTTTCATCACAATATGTGCATAGTGCCAAAGGGGTGTAAATACTTTTTTTGCAATTCCATCGTAAAACTACTTACTTTTCCTGTCATTCTTGAGCAACGAAATAGCCTACTTTTCTGTACCAAAAATAACAGAATCGAATAGCAACACTTTTCAAAATAAATGCTGAAAAGTTCTACTTTTCAGCACTGAAATGGGTGCTGAAAAGTTGAACTTTTCAGCACTTGTTTCGAAAAGTAACACTTTTCAACATTTTTTTGATTTAAACGATTTATTGACAAAATACATGAAAATTTGACTTAAAATGGGTGTTTTTCGAAATTGCAAAAAATTTTGTATGGTACTCGTTGCAAAACTTGATTTTTTCAGCACTTTTCGTATTTATCCAACTCGGTGAACCTCGTTGGATAAATGTACGACTCGTGCTGAAAAAATCCTCTTTTTGCAACTTGTTGCATAAACTACTATTTTACATACTGTATAGTAGTGTGTGTCTCAACTGAGCTTTGATGCTTTACTTTGAATACTTTAGAACTATTTCAAACAAGGGAGTGTGTCTTATATAGTTTTTTTTCTGCTGCAGTTTGAGGCGTGCACTTTTGGATAGAGCTTTCCACAAGTTGCACGATTGTCTAAAAATCGCTGCAATTTGCGATATATTCTATTACACTATTGAATATGAATATGAAAAACAAAATTAATGTATTAATTTTATCTTTTAAATCGGAATTGCTCCAAGTTTTAGAAGAAAAGTGTTTTAAAAATAAGCATTTGCAACTTTCACGAATTAATACCGGAACTGCATCATCGTACGTTTCCATATTGAAGGCAGTGCATAGTCCCGTGTGCATGTTAATGTTTTTTTTCCCGAAATAAAGGAAACAGATCAAGCAGGTGGTGTTTTTGCATTAGAAATCCGCAACAGTACTTACATCCATGTCGGCACTCCTTGTCCGTAATTATGTCCGTAGCCGCAATGCATAGAAACGATTACAAAGAGAGCAAGAATAAACCACAGATTCGTCTGCGTACTTGTAGAGGCCATTTTCGTTTCACTTTGATTGCCGGTTTTCACTTTTCTTACTCCTTTTTGCTCTTAAAACTGTACAAAAATTTACCACCTTTAAGGTGTTTTGCTGCCGAACATTAAGCCAACATTATAATTACATTCCTCAACCTCACTCTTCGGCTTTACTTATTCGTTTGCCCGCGGAGGCATGGTTGTTGCTGGCTTCAAAAATGCACATGAACTTGATTGAAATATGGATAATTTCTTTTAATTCATTATTTCGTGATCTTTATATTTTCTTCTCCTTTGAAAACACTTTATGCCGGCGAATCTCGCACTGATCATTAAAAGCACTTTACCACGAAGGAATTAAAAAGACCAGCAAACAGAGAGCACTATAACAAAATGCTAAATACCACCTGATTGTATGTGGTATGTTGTAGATGTTGCGGTTGGTCTTTCTGTAGCGGGGCGGCCCCGTGTTTATGCAGACAGTAACAACAACAACAACGAAAACTACGGGCGCACTCTATCTTCGTGATCTTTCATTTATGCGGCGTAAACTTGAGCCTTGGCCAGACACAGCGGCGATTCGATGGAGTAAAAAAGCTCTGCATGAGCCTGCAGCTTGCACTTGGACGAATGACGACTCTGCGGCTTCACTACACTTACTCTTGCCGCAGGCAGCAGCTGCAAAGATTCATGGGTTCAACGGTTTTTTTCTTCTTCATGCAATTACCAGCGACGCTTTATACCTTTCGTAATTAATAGTATGCATTTTGCTTAATTCGATTTATTTATTTTGCACACGTTCTTAAGTGACTTTTCACATTATGCACTTCTTGCAGGCAGCAGCACTTTGCTTCTCCTCGTTTCTTCGCCGTTTCGAATTGTTTCCTCTTTCTCTCGTTTGTTTCTTTCGTTCTCACTCTCTCGTACTCACTTTACTAAAGGCATATGATCATCACTCGATGCGGTTCTGTTGAACCAGTTTTGGCTCCAATGAATCCTTCAATTTTGTTCCTCCATTCGGCAATGTTCGGCCATATCAATGGAGCCTCAATTACTATGAAAACGATGCATATTTCGGCGGCATCGGCATTACTTTCGGCACCGTTTCTTCTGTTTATAAAAAAAAAGCGCGCGCGAATCGATTTTTGATGATGCTCCACTTACATGCCCCGCTGTACAGCACCCAATAAACTCTATTCATTTATAGAGGTTTCCTCCGTCTCACTCCTTCCTTACGTTCGGCTTGATCTGTAAACATGTATATTTCTTCACTCTTCTCCTTCTGTTCAACTTTTATAGCGCTTCAAATCAACATGTTATTATTTTGATTCGATTCTTTCGTGCCTTTTTTCTACGTTCGCTTTTGCACCGCACTCTCTTTGATTTCTCAACATTCAAACAAAAAAGCCGAAACAGGAGGAGGAAGACGATTTAATGTTTCCTCTCCTCTCCGTCTTGAAATTCCGACTTGCGACTTGCACTCACTCCAACTTGCGGGCATAAACACTGGCCGGCCAGCTTTTGTCGAGCCAATGCTAACCGACCGAATAAACGAACCCCGCGCAAAGCACAAATCACTGATCAACAGCAGCGTGGACCTTCGGGTAAATCTTTCTGATGTACCGGCGGGACGTGCTATGTTTCTCCTTCTGCTCTCGACGATGTTCTGCCACAGACTAAACGAGAGAAGAGCAAAACCAACCGTACGGATCTGTGTACGCAAAGCATAATTCATCCCCACCATCGCGACGTTCTGAACTGGCAGCATATTTCTCTCTTTAGTCCAAGGAGGGGTGTGAACGGCCAGAGCTCTGCGTCGATAGTGAATACTCAGGGTGGACCAAGATTTCTTTTAAATTTTGAACTCATTAAATTTAATGTTTGAACTGTGTGTCTAATGTTTCAAAAAGTAGTTCCAAAGTATAAAAAAAATAATATAACGGTAAGTTAGTTAGATACTATATTACATAGAAACAGGACAAATCCCAAAACCGTGAATTGTTTTCGTGAATTCGGGAACCACGCAGGAATATATTCTTGTTTATAGTGCAAATGTAACGTTTTTTTTTAATGTCCTACACCCAAAGTTAAAGACCGAGGGGATAGTCCTCCTGAAAAGAAACATGAGGAAAGTACTATTTTACGAGAGTATAGACCTCTCGCGTGTTCATTCGTTCATTGAAACAGTTCATTTTTTGAGTGGCTTATATGGAGAAATGACCGCCACTTAGTCACCGAACCATGGTGGCCCATACAGCAACGGCACGGTTCAATATGCCGAAGGTCTTGGGTTCGATTCTTGGTACCGATACTTTTTTTATAGATGAACTTCTTTGGAAAATTAACCCATGAATAAAGAACTCTCGGTAATTTCGGGATTTATCCTCTCCGTCCGCACACAGTACCATTTTACTACCGATTCGTGCTCTTCATCCTCTCGTATGCCGATGCCCATTTCTGGGTGCAATTTGGGGTCCCCAGAAACACGTGCACTTTGAATTTATCAAATGTATTTAGACTGGGCCGAACGGTTTTTCTCCAAATTCGTATGGAGAATTAGGGCGGTTCGTCGCTGTTACATACAAGCATTTTGGCCACTGAAGCGTTTATTTTCATCATCATTGGCGTGTAGGCCAGATCTTTGCGCATCTTTTGGTATATATAACATTGAAATTTGGAGCACCCTGGAGCTCGGTACAGACCTTCAAAGTTTGGCATTTTTCGAAAAATCGGTCTCGGCAAAAAAGATATGCGTTACATTTTTGAAAAAAAAAAATCTTTTTTACGAGTTAAATCCCATTTAAAATTGAAGGGCGGAGCGCCAGCTCCTGTTACGTCCAATCATGCTCATATTTTGGATTTGGGCTTAGTATGCCCACCGGAACAAACCCTTGAATTCCCGCCAAAAAGTCATTTTTGTTACACTCTAATGCGCATTCACTTAAACTCCTATTCAAACGGCGTTTCCGGAATCGCGAAAAATGTTGTATGAATCTCGATGCAAAATTTGATTTTTTCAGCACTCGTCGTGTTATGTACGACTCGTGCTATAAAAACATCTTCTGTTTGCACCTTGCTGCATAGACTACTAAATCTAAACACTATTGTCTTGATTAAAATATAATCATTTGACGGCTTAGATGCCTACCGCACCAACAAACGTTTCTCTCTTCCCCACCAAACGAATCTCTCATTCGGTTCTCTCTGGTGGGTGGAGTTTCAGTCACTTTTCTCCTCCCGCACATGTACCTGTTTGCCGATAGGGTAATCTTTTTTTGTTTTGATCATGGATTCTCGTTTATTTCTATGCTTGTGGTTGTTGTATCTGAAATGCAACTTGTTAGAGCTTATGTTGAAGTAGCTCGTTGCTCGACGAACATTACGTCGTGATTGTGCTATCGATAACCGTTGGAGCGTTAGCACAATCAAAACGATTAGTGAATTAAAAACCTATCCGGTCCTTTTTTCATTCCCTTTCTGAAAAGCTGATGATTGGAAATCAACAAGAAATCTAGTGTTACCGCCAACTGGGGCGAATTAGGACTACAGTCTGAATAGGGACAGCAGTTGTTGGAGCACCTAAAAGCTTGAAATTTGGAAAATGATGCACTATTTGTGTTGCTCTGTGTCTGTTATATCCGAAACTAATACAAACTAGCAAAATATTGTACAGTAACAAGACTAAATCAGCTGTCCCAATTCGTCTCATATGTCCCGTTGCGCGTGCATTTTGAGCCAACATCAGTTGTATAAAGAAAAAAAAAAATGCCTGCAGGTTTTATGATGATTATGTCGAAATGGTTTTACACTCTTCAACTAATTTATAAAGCATTGAATTTCCTACAAGAATCTTACTCTTGGTGATGTTTTGGCGAGAGCAGTGCCACTTCTATTTTAATAAAACTTGATGCATCCATGGTAATTTTTTGTTTCGTTTGGATTTTTTTTTCATTAGTAAATGTTTATAAATTCTGACATAATCAATGCATCAATAATTTATTTACTAACTTGATAATTATTCTGTAATTCAACGTGATCGTGCTATCTTTGCGTACGTCGCTTTTTGACGTTCCGAGAAAATCGCGTTTTAACAAACAAACAAAAATATAAAAAATACAGTAGTCGGGCATGTACGTGTGTCAAACTGTTTCTCACTGAAATACCTTTCGCCATTGTCGCACTTACAGATATTTTCAGGGTGAGTCGAGATAGCACGGTCAAATCGAAACTTCTTTCATCAATGCACGGAATTTTGTTGATCTGTGAAAAGCATTGAAAGCTGCACAAAATGGTGTTAAGGCTTTGAAAGGCATCATTCCCGATCGGCCATTTGGCGGCCATGTTTGTTTCAGAAAAACATTTAAATCTCGATTCAGACTGTTTCAATCAAAAAATTGTTTTCTTTGTGTTGTTTGTAGAAGCATTTTACATTAATTCACTATTTCTGGACCCTGAATTCAGAACAGTAATTTCCTCAAACGTGAAAGACACCATCTACCACTTTAACCCAATTTGGTCAATCGCCATGCGACAAGATTGCACAATCACAACGATTTGTTGGTAGCTATATTATGACAACGACCATTCAGTACTTTTCGAGAAAAACGATTTTTAAAGCTATGAATGATGGAGGCAAACTTTTTGAAGAAATCGGTTCATATACTAGATAGCAAAAAATGTAGTAATTCAGCTGCGTGTAAAATAAGTTCAAATAAGTTTTATGAAATTTTATGTAATATTACACCCTGTAATATGTAGCCCACCGACCGAAATGTCAAGCTTATGTATGCGTTTATCTTTTCCATACTTTATCGGTCTAATTGCCATTTTTTTGTGTTAACAAAAAATGTACATGAGCAATTCTCTGAGATTTCGGTCATTCGATTTTTTCTGTATTTTTTAATCCGGCTGAAACTTTTTTAGTGCCTTCGGTATGCCCAAAGAAGCCATTTTGCATCATTAGTTTGTCCATATAATTTTCCATACACTAAAACCCCCGATTACGCTCAGGCGTTACGCTTTGTATTTCGTCGATTTCTCTGAAACGACGCAACATTTTTGCATTTTTTTTAAAGCAATTTATACGTCTTGTGCAGATCTACAAATTGATTTTAAAAGATTGTAGAAACATTACACTGTTTTCGAGAAATCAACCTAACAAAAAGCGTAACGCCTGAGCGTAATCGGGGGTTTTAGTGTACAAATTTGGTAGCTGTCCATACAAAAATGATATGTGAAAATTCAAAAATCTGTATCTTTTGAAGGAATTTTTTGATCGATTTGGTGTCTTCGGCAAAGTTGTAGGTATGGATATGGACTACACTGAAAAAAATTATACACGGTAAAAAAAAAATTGGTGATTTTAACTTTTTGTCACTAAAACTTGATTTACAAAAAAACACTATTTTTATTTTTTTTTATTTTTTGATATGTTTTAGAGGACATAAAATGCCAACTTTTCAGAAATTTCCAGAATGGGCAAAAAATCTTTGACCAAGTTATGATTTTTTGAATCAATACAGATTTTTTCAAAAAATCGAAATATTGGTCGCAAAAATTTTTCAACTTAATTTTTCGATGTAAAATCGAATTTGCAATCAAAAAGTACTTTAGTGAATTTTTGATAAAGTGCACCGTTTTCAAGTTATAACCAATTTTAGGTAACTTTTTTGAAAATAGTCGCAGTTTTTCATTTTTTTAAATTAGTTTCCATGTTTGCCCATCTTTGAAAAAAATATTTTTGAAAAGCTGAGAAAATTTTCTATATTTTGCTTTATTGAACTTTGTCGATACGACCCATAGTTGCTGAGATATTGCCATGCAAAGGTTAAAAAACAGGAAAATTGATGTTTTCTAAGTCTCACCCAAATAACCCACCATTTTCTAATGTCGATATCTCAGCAACTATAGGTTCGATTTACAATGTTAAAACATGAAACATTCGTGAAATTTTCCGATCTTTTCGAAAAAAATATTTTCAAAAATTTGAAATCAAGACTAACATTTCAAACGGGCCAAACATTCAATATTACGCCCATTTAAAATGTTAGTCTTGATTTTAATTTTTTTAAATATTTTTTTCGAAGAGATCGGAAAATTTCACGAATGCTTCATGTTTTAACATTGAAAATCGGACCATTAGTTGCTGAGATATCGACATTAGAAAATGGTGGGTTGTTTGGGTGAGACTTAGAAAACATCAATTTTCCTGTTTTTTAACCTTTGGATGGCAATATCTCAGTAACTATGGGTCGTATCGACAAAGTTCAATAAAACAGAATATAGAGAATTTTCTCAGCTTTTCAAAAATATTTTTTTCAAAGATGGGCAAACATGGGCACTAATTAAAAAAAAAATGAAAAACTGCGACTATTTTCAAAAAAGTTACCTAAAATTGGTTATAACTTGAAAACGGTGCACTTTATCAAAAAATCACTAAAATACTTTTTGATTGCAAATTCAATTTTACATCGAAAAATGAAGTTGAAAAATTTTTGCGACTAATATTTCGATTTTTTGAAAAAATCTGTATTGATTCAAAAAATCATAACTCGGTCAAAGATTTTTTGCCCATTCTGGAAATTTCTGAAAAGTTGGCATTTTATGTCCTCTAAAACATATCAAAAAATAAAAAAAAATAAAAATAGTGTTTTTTTGCAAATCAAGTTTTAGTGACAAAAAGTTAAATTAAAAATCACCAAATTTTTTTTTACCGTGTATAATTTTTTTTCAGTGTAGTCCATATCCATACCTACAACTTTGCCGAAGACACCAAATCGATCAAAAAATTCCTTCAAAAGATACAGATTTTTGAATTTTCACATATCATTTTTGTATGGACAGCTGCCAAATTTGTATGGAGCCCGTGGGAGTCGCTCACCCTGCATTCCTGTCACACATGAGGTCTGCACAGCTGATTCCTCGTAGATTTTTCCCGCCAGTAATGACAGGAAACGTTGACAAACGGAATATGTGCCAAAATCATAAGTGGTTTTTAACATATGAAGGGAAATCATCGTGAACTGGAACTGCCGGTCGTTAGCCCGGGTAAAGTGGAAACGTTGAGATGATTGTTGTCCTCTGCTCTCATCTCGCAAAAAGCCATACAGAGAACCACGTCCCATTAAACCGGCTCCGTGGCTTAATGGTTACGGCTTCTGTCTCCCAAGCAGAAGGTTCAGGGATCAAATCCCGGTCGGTACCTTTGAAATTTGGAATCAGGAATTTGAATATGAATAAAAACTAAAATGAATCAGGTGGGATTCGAACTCACACCTTTGGATTGGTGGTGGTCTGGGACGCTAAGCAGTCGGCCATCAGAAGGTTTACACTCTAGCAGTGAATTGATCCGTAGTGTTGAAACATGTTATCTCTCTTTTTCTCATATTATTAAATACGCGCTGATCCCTGATTTGCCTGAGGGGATTAGAAGTCTAAATATAGATCGAGTTTCCTTCAGAAGCTTGCTTCTATGTTTAGGCGGGGCCGAACAATGCCCAGCGACCTCGGAATTGGACCGCAAGGAGCTCTGTCATTCTGAAATGGGTCGTTGGAAGCAGCGCGAGGGCTATCACCACCTAATACCCGGGACTGAGATAAGTTGTATCAGCATTCGGCATGTACACAGTCTGATACAAATTATACTTTCCCATAATTTCGCTACCGGTTAGCGGGTATTGGATTGGAGCACACACACACACACACACAGCTGCCAAATTTGTATGGAAAATTATATGGACAAACTAATGATGCAAAATGGCTTCTTTGGGCATACCAAAAGCACCAAAAAAGTTTCAGCCGGATTAAAAAATACAAAAATTAAAATTAAAGAAAAAAGACCGATTCCGTAGAGAACTGCTCACATGCAGTGTGTACCGTAAACTGGGGTGACTTTGATAGCCCGGGGTGACATTGCTAGAAATTTGATTTGGCCACTAATTTTGATACATCCAATGTAACAGTCACATTTTTGCATATGGGTCATACCATCTCAACTGTGCACGAAAAAGTGCAAATTTGAAAATTACCCTCTCCGATCCTGCTCAAATTTGGCAGAGCTGTTGATTCTATCAAAACATGTAAGAATCCCGAATTTCAACCAAATCGGACCACCCCCTCCATTTTTGTACCTCCCCAAAAAATCAACTTTTTGGCGATTTTTGACCAAACCTCCTAGTTTCAAACGGCGATAGCTCAGGAACCACAAATCTTAGAGGGTCGGTCTTAGACTCAATTTTGAAGGAAATTGGACGTAGAATCCATTTCCGTGATCAAAATTTAGATTAATTTATTTTTTCTACCTGTATTGCGCAATTGAAAACTTTAAACGGCCGTATCTCAAAACACCCCAACTTATTTTTTTTATTTGACCTCACCATCGTGTTCCCCGGCCAATTTTACATAAGAATCACTTATCGACAGAAATGAATATGTTTTGTTCCAGAGATATCGAATTTTAAAGTTTTGTGTTTTCGAGATTACCGTAAACCGGGGTGACTTTGATAGGATTTCAATTTGTTTTTAGAATATTTTCCAACAGGTACGGTTTTTCTCAAGATTATTATTTTTAAAACATGTACTGGGGTAGACCTTACAAAGTCCATGCACTTTTTCGGAAAAATAGTTTTTTCAATAATGTTTAGAAAAATAGTTACGTTAAAAATTCTTAGTTTTAATTCCGGGGTGACTTTGATAGTCATAGTTTTTCTTGTTAAAATCATATTTAAGATGTTCAAACTTTATTTGTACGCTAAATGTACCATCACTAAGGTAGCTGATATAGTTTTTAAGAAAAAAAATCAATGTTTATATTTAGTTTACTAAGTGTATAAGCTTTTTAGCAAAATACATATAAACTTTAGGTAAAATATTTAAATAGTTGGAATTTTGCCTAAAATTTGTTAAAACTAGTTTTGTTTATAAAATTATCGATTTATATTGCATTTAATAATGAATTCGAAGCACGAATCACAAGTTTTCACATTTTACATGAAATTCATTCAACTGAAATTGCCTATAAATTTGGACAAAAACACATATTATTTATTATTTACAAACTTTTTTAACCTTCTCCTAGTGGAAAATTGTCCATAGAATCCGAAAATGCATTCCGTTTTCCGATTAAAAATCATGTTCATTGAGAAAATCATGACACTTTGAGAAGTTTAAAATAATGACTTTTATCAACATTTTCTTAACTATAGTTAACTAACTTTTTAAACTTGTCAAAATTTTATGAAAAGTTCTTCTTGAGGTACTTTGAACACTTCTCTACCATGGTCAGTATGTTTCTAAGCCATTCCTTGCGTATTTTAATTGTACTCTTCATTTTGCGGAAAAATCGCAAACCTATCAAAGTCACCCCGGCAATCAAAGTCACCCCGTTTTACGGTACCTACATTAGCTTCATTCGCCGCATCTGCTAGAAGCACACAGGCGGGCTGATCAATAACTGCTACCTGGTGTTCTGGGAGATAGTTAATTTAATTTATCTTTTTATAATTTTACGCAAATATTTATTCAAATGGCTAATAGGGGAAATTCTCGTATGTTTGGCAGGTTAAGTCAAAAAGCCGTAATTGCCAATGGTAAACAAAGCCTATTTTGCATCGGTATCCGACCTACTTACGAAAAAACAAATTTCAAAAATGCTTAAGATTGTTCATCAACTCGTCTCTCAAGTGCCCCAAACTGAAAAAAAATGAAATTTTGTTACAATTGGGAGAAAAACAAATATTAGTGTCGGAGGTCACGGTGGCTCTTACGGCTTTTTGAAAACTCACCCGAGATTTTCACTATTTAAACAACAAATTTTGCAAAACTTTTGATAGAAACTTGCTTGTTCACTTCTTATTGAGCTATTCATCACTCGATTTCAGTTGAAAACGCTTTTAATCAGCTGTAATTGAATGCCAAAGCGCTGATATGGCAACATTAGAAGAACGCTGGAATTAGATGCTGTTCCCCTACCTTGATCAATCTATTTTTGTGAAAAAAATATTTATTGGGTTATTTTGACTGCACCGTTTATTTACGTGTTGCTAACCGTTTTAGAGAACCTCCGAGGCCATGACTAGGGCCTTTATCATGGGCGGTAGCAAAATAGTACCATTCAGCAAAAACCCCAAAACCTGCTTTATTATTATTATTATTATTATAGTTTATTATTGACACTTTACCATAATTTGGCAAATCTCATTTATGGGTTAAAAGATTGATCATATTAAATCAATTTTTATATTGTGAGCCAGCTCCATTTGATTATAAGATGATTTTGGTCAAGGTACATTTTATTTTAAAAAAATCCTTTATACGTGAGGACAGCAGCCGTATTGTGTTCCAAGAATCCAAGAATGACAGAAGAAAAAAAAAACACTGTTGTTCGGACGATGTCGAAATCATCGCAACAAAATTTGGGGAATTAGCCGCTTTGCAGCAGATCAAACTTTGTGATTTTCTTACATTTTTCAGTTTTATACTTTACAGAAATCCTTTTCCTACTCCTTGTGATCGTCCTTCACTAGAGTACAACAAATCAACAAATTTTATTCATTTTAATTCATATTTTTAACTCAATAATGTATCGTGCACTTATTGTTCAGTGTTACTAACAAGATTAATTGCATTTTGCATCGGAATCCAATTCTGCCCTTTACTGTGTGTCGTTATTGCTCTGTCCTGTGGGTTAGCACAGAAATTCACTTCATTCATTGTTTTTAACAGATAAACATTCGCGATTAAACTCCAGTTTCCTACAGTGTTATACAGTTAATTTTTGCCCAATTTGATAAAGATTATTTATGATGAAATATTATTTCAATAAATGACCAGGTAGCAGTTATTGATCAGCCCGCCTGTGTGCTTCTAGCAGATGCGGCGAATGAAGCTAATGTAGGTAATCTCGAAAACACAAAACTTTAAAATTCGATATCTCTGGAACAAAACATATTCATTTCTGTCGATAAGTGATTCTTATGTAAAATTGGCCGGGGAACACGATGGTGAGGTCAAATAAAAAAAATAAGTTGGGGTGTTTTGAGATACGGCCGTTTAAAGTTTTCAATTGCGCAATACAGGTAGAAAAAATAAATTAATCTAAATTTTGATCACGGAAATGGATTCTACGTCAAATTTCCTTCAAAATTGAGTCTAAGACCGACCCTCTAAGATTTGTGGTTCCTGAGTTATCGTCGTTTCAAACTAGGAGGTTTGGTCAAAAATCGTCAAAAAGTCGATTTTTTGGGGAGGTACAAAAATGGAGGGGGTGGTCCGATTTGGATGAAATTCGGGATTCTTGCATGTTTTGATAGTATCAACAGCCCTGCCAAATTTGAGCAGGATCGGAGAGGGTAATTTTCAAATGCTGTTCCGCTTCAGATGGAATGACCCATATATGTTCGATAATAAGCTATCCCTTAATGCTTACATACTCTAAATTCTCAAAAATGTTTGATTTGACGGGCATTTGAGAAACCTACACCCAACTGGCAGTCGCATGATTGTGATGCATGGCGGCATGCAAGTATATCAGAATCTGCATTAAATCTGTCCTCATGCATTTTTTGCGATATAAGAGTATGACATTTTTGCCCGTTACCGAAAAAAAAAGTTGAAGTTTGAACTCTATTTTTGATATTACTAAAAAATGGGTAAAAATGTGAACCTGATGAATATTCATCACAAATTAATAAGACCCGACGGAATAGCACCTGCATTCCTAAAGAACCTTGCAGAAGAATTGACATATCCACTGCATCATCTTTTCAACATGTCAATAAATACAGGAAAATTCCCACAAACACGGAAAAAGTCTTTTTTGGTGCCTATTTTCAAGTCAGGCCCAAAATCAGACATACGTTATTATCGCGGAATTGCCCTTTTGTCTTGCATTCCAAAACTTTTCGAATCTATTATAAATGAAAAAATCTTTCAGCAAGTAAAAAACCGCATCACATGTAAACAAAACGGCTTTTTTAAAGGCCGCTCTACTAGCACCAACCTTTTAGAATTTGTATATTTTACACTGAATGCAATGCATAATCGCAATTTCGTAGAAGCAATTTACACAGACTTTAGTAAGTCATTTGACAGAATCGACATACCATTATTAATCTTCAAACTGCAGAAAATTGGAATTCAACCGAATCTTTTGGAATGGCTTAAGTCATATTTGACTAAGCGCGAACAAATTGTTCGCTTCCAAAGTGTACTATCGGAATCAATTCACGTCACCTCTGGGGTTCCGCAAGGATCCCATCTAGGACCTCTTCTTTTCATCTTGTATGTAAACGACATTTCCTTCATTCTTAAAAAAATTAACGTACTTGTATATGCAGACGACATGAAATTGTATATGGAAATAGGAAATGCCAATGACAGTCATGTATTCCAAAACGAAATTAAATCTTTTCTACACATGGTGTAGTAAAAGCCTACTCCAATTGAATGTAAAGAAATGTAATTCCATTGCCTTCAGCAAAAAACATGAAACACCAAACATAACAGTATTATTAGGAAACCAACCAGTAGAAAAATGCAAAGTAGTACGTGATCTAGGTGTCATCCTAGACTCACAACTAACTTTTGTAGAACACTATAACACAATAATAAACAAGGCAAAAAGTACATTAGGCTTTATAAAGCGCTTTGCATTCAACTTCCAGGACCCGTATACTATTAAATTACTTTATATAACGTATGTCAGGCCACTCTTGGAATACTGTAGTATCGTCTGGAATCCATACTATGCCGTACACCAAGCACGTATTGAATCTGTCCAAAAACAATTCTTACTGTACGCAATACGTAAACTTAACTGGACTGCATTTCCTCTCCCATCGTATGAAGCACGCTGCATGCTCATAAACATACAATCATTACAAGAACGTCGTAAATTTGCCATGCTCTCTTTCATCAACGACATTATTTCTCAACGCATACAGTCAGCAGCATTATTTTCAGAAATACGCAATAGTATTCATGAACCAAGCCGTACTCTTAGACATTCACCACTTTTTAGAATAACTGCATACACGACAAATTATTTAAAAAAATCGCCATTAAATCAAATGATGCGCTTTTATAATGAAAATTCACAGTATATACATTTCGACATGTCTAAACCGGAACTACGAAAAAATCTGTACAATAGAAATAATATCTAGTATGTAAGAAAATTGTAAGTAGTCTACATAAGCTTGACGAATAAACAATAAACAAAATAGACATCGCTCAAGTATTTCAGAAAAAGAGCTCTCATAAATCAGACTTTGAGTTCCGGGTTTCGGGCCAAAGTTCAATCGAAAGAGCGCATCTAAACCTTCAATTTAGTAAATAGGATTTTTTCCTGGGAAGAATCCTCGCCGTGCACGAATTTTTTAAGATTTCTGAGAAAAGCGTTTTTCCAAAAGCAAACCTTAAACCTTTCTTTTGTAAGAAATGCAAAAGAGGTAATATTGAACCTATCAAATTTTCAACATTCCAAACTTCAACTTTTTTTTCTGTGAAAGCAGTCTACCATACTCACTGAAGCTATGGTCAGCGGTCAAAAACCGCCGACCTCTTGCTTGTTACGGCGGTAGACTCATTGGTCTTAACTCCAAGGAGTTCTCGGATGACTCCGAACAACCCAATAAGTTGTTACAACACTGTAGCCTTCCATACTCACTGAAACAGAGCAATTCTCTGAGATTTCGGTCATTCGATTTTTTTTTTGTATTTTTTAATCCTGCTGAAACTTTTTTGGTGCCTTCGGTATGCCCAAAGAAGCCATTTTGCATCATTAGATTGTCCATATAATTTTCCATACAAATTTGGCAGCTGTCCATACAAAAATGATATGTGAAAATTCAAAAATCTGTATCTTTTGAAGGAATTTTTTGATCGATTTGGTGTCTTCGGCATAGTTGTAGGTATGGATATGGACTACACTGAAAAAAGTGATACAGGGTGAAAATTTTTTTGGTGATTTTTAATTTCACTTTTTGTCACTAAAACTTGATTTGCAAAATCACTATTTTTATTTTTTTTATTTTTTATATGTTTTAGAGGACATCAAATCGTCGCCGTCGTGCTAACTTGTCGTGCGTGCATTTTGGGCCAAATTGAGTTAAGAACGCCATTTTGTGCAGCTCACAATGCCTCACCTTTTGACCTTCACAGATCCCCAAAATTCGATTTCAATCCTGAGATATTCAATGAAAACCAAAAAAGCTCCGCGGATTTTTGTCACTTTTCATATGAAATTAGTTTCAACCTTGTCGTGCTATCTTGTCACTTCCTGAAAATTTATGTAAGTGCGACAATTGGCCAAAGGGATTCCAGGTCAGGATACGTTTGACGCACGTACAAGTTAGACTACCGTAAACATTTGTAATTATAACTCGGGACTCCAGCAACCAAATACAACCAAACTTCGGGACGCACAGAATGGTCAACCAAACAAAACGTGTTTTTTATTGTTAACATTGCGTGCTCTCGTTTTTGTTTATTCAAGGTCAAATATTAAAACGCGTTTTTCTCGGATCGTCAAAATGGCGGGTGCGACATGATAGCACGACAGCGTCGAAATGCCAACTTTTCAGAAATTTCCAGAATGGGCAAAAAATCTTTGACCGAGTTATGATTTCTTGAATCAATACAATTTTTTTTAAAAATCGAAATATTGGCCGCAAAAATTTTTCAATTTCATTTTTCGATGTAAAATTGAATTTGATAAAGTTATAGCCATCTTTTGATACCTTTGTTCAAAATAGTCGCAGTTATTGATTATTTAAAAATAGTGCCCATGTTTTGCGTAAAAAGAGGTTTTGGGTGACTCACCACACATAATCTTCGGACGCCTAGAAATGAGCAGAAACTTGCAACAGAGACCACAAAAGACCCGGGGGTCGTTAAAGTGGATTACTTTGCTTTGCTTTTTTTGCCCATGTTTGCCCACTTTTGAAATCTTTTTTTGAAAAGCTGAGAAAATTCTCTATATTAAGCTTTTTCGGACTTTGTTGATACGACCCTTAGTTGCTGAGATATTCCCATGCAAAGGGTTAAAAACAGGAAAACTGATGTTTGCTAAGTCTCACCCAAACAACCCATCATTTTCTAATGTCGATATCTCAGCAACTAATGGTCCGATTTTCAATCTTAAAATATGAAATAGTCGTATAATTTCCGAATCGGTATTTTTTCTTTAATTTTAATTTTTGTATTTTTTAATCGGGCTGAAACTTTTTTGGTGCCTTCGGTATGCCCAAAGAAGCCATTTTGCATCATTAGTTTGTTCATATAATTTTCCATACAAAGTTTGCAGCTGTCCATACAAAAATGATATGTGAAAATTCAATAATCTGTATCTTTTGAAGGAATTTTTGGATCGATTTGGTGTCTTGGGCAAAGTTGTAGGTATGGATATGGACTACACTGAAAAAAAAAATGATACACGGTAAAAAAATGTGGTGATTTTTGATTTCACTTTTTGTCATTAAACTTGATTTGCAAAAAAACACTTTTTTCTGATATGTTTTAGAGGACATCAAATGCCAACTTTTTAGAAATTTCAAGAATGGGCAAAAAATCTTTGACCGAGTTATGATTTTTTGAATCAATACAGATTTTTTTCAAAAAATCGAAATATTTGTCGCAAAAAATTTTCAACTTCATTTTTCGATGTAAAATCGAATTTGCAATCAAAAAGTACTTTAGTGAATTTTTGATAAAGTGCACCGTTTTCATATTATAGCCATTTTTAGGTGACTTTTTTCAAAATAGTCGCAGTAATTCATTTTTTAAGTTTAGTGCCCATGTTTGCCAACTTTTGAAAAAATATTTTTGAAAAGCTGAGATAATTCTCTATATTTTGCTTTTTTGAATTTTGTTGATACGACCTTTAGTTGCTGAGATATTGCAAAAAAAAAGGAACAGGAAAATTGATGTTTGCTAAGTCTCACCCAAACAACCCAATCAAAAAATCAAACCATCCACATTAACGACCCCCAGGTCTTTTGTGGTCTCTATTGCAAGTTTCTGCTCGAACCTAGGAGTCCGAAGGCTTGAATGGGGAGGGCACCCAAACCTCTTTCTACTCCAAGGAACCTTCCACCCCAGTGTTTGAACTGACGACCTTTGAATTGCGAGTCCAACCGCCGCCAGCGATTCCACTGGAGTAGGCTTGATTTGGTGTGTTGTTTGTACTTGAGCAGTTCTCTACGGAATCGGTCTTTTTTCTTTAATTTTAATTTTTGTATTTTTTAATCCGGCTGAAACTTTTTTGGTGCCTTCGGTATGCCCAAAGAAGCCATTTTGCATCATTAGTTTGCCCATATAATTTTCCATACAAATTTGGCAGCTGTCCATACAAAAATGATATGTGATAATTCAAAAATCTGTATCTTTTGAAGGAATTTTTTGATCGATTTGGTGTCTTCAGCAAAGTTGTAGGTATGGATATGGACTACACTGAAAAAAAATGATACACGGTAAAAAAATGGTTATTTTTTTATTTAACTTTTTGTCACTAAAACTTGATTTGCAAAAAAACACTATTTTTAATTTTTTTTATTTTTTGATATGTTTTAGAGGACATAAAATGCCAACTTTTCAGAAATTTCCAGAATGGGCAAAAAATCTTTGACCGAGTTATGATTTTTTGAATCAATACAGATTTTTTCAAAAAATCGAAATATTGGTCGCAAAAATTTTTCAACTTCATTTTTCGATGTAAAATCGAATTTGCAATCAAAAAGTACTTTAGTGAATTTTTGATAAAGTGCACCGTTTTCAAGTTATAATCATTTTTAGGTAACTTTTTTGAAAATAGTCGCAATTTTTCATTTTTTAAAAATAGTGCCCATGCCCATGCCCAAATTCTCTATATTTTGCTTCTTCGGACTTTGTTGATACGACTCTTAGTTGCTGAGATATTGCCATGCAAACGTTAAAAAACAGGAAAATTGATGTTTTCTAAGTCTCACCCAAACAACTCACCATTTTCTAATGTCGATATTTCAGCAACTAATGGTCCGATTTACAATGTTAAAATATGAAACATTCGTGAAATTTTCCGATCTTTTCGAAAAAAATATTTTTAAAAATTTAAAATCAAGACTAACATTTCAAACGGGCCAAACATTCAATATTACGCCCATTTGAAATGTTAGTCTTGATTTTAAATTTTTGAAAATATTTTTTTCGAAAAGATCGGAAAATTTCACGAATGTTTCATCTTTTAACATTGTAAATCGGACCTATAGTTGCTGAAATATCGACATTAGAAAATGGTGAGTTATTTGGGTGAGACTTAGAAAACATCAATTTTCCTGTTTTTTAACGTTTGCATGGCAATATCTCAGCAACTAAGAGTCGTATCAACAAAGTCCCAAGAAGCAAAATATAGAGAATTTTCTCAGCTTTTCAAAAATATTTTTTTCAAAGGTGGGCAAACATGGGCACTATTTTTAAAAAATGAAAAACTGCGAATATTTTGAAAAAAGTTACCTAAAAATGATTATAACTTGAAAACGGTGCACTTTATCAAAAATTCACTAAAGTACTTCTTGATTGCAAATTCGATTTTACATCGAAAAATGAAGTTGAAAAATTTTTGCGACCATTATTTCGATTTTTTGAAAAAATTTGTATTGATTCAAAAAATCATAACTCGGTCAAAGATTTTTTGCCCATTCTGGAAATTTCTGAAAAGTTGGCATTTTATGTCCTCTAAAACATATCAAAACATAACAAAAATTAAAAATAGTGTTTTTTTGCAAATCAAGTTTTAGTAACAAAAAGTTAAATAAAAAAATCACCAAATTTTTTTTACCGTGTATCATTTTTTTTCAGTGTAGTCCATATCCATACCTATAACTTTGCTGAAGACACCAAATCGATCAAAAAACTCCTTCAAAAGATACAGATTTTTGAATTTTCACATATCATTTTTGTATGGACAGCTACCAAATTTGTATGGAAAATTATATGGACAAACTAATGATGCAAAATGGCTTCTTTGGGCATACCGAAGGCACCAAAAAAGTTTCAGCCGGATTAAAAAATACAAAAAAAAATCGAATGACCGAAATCTCAGAGAATTGCTCACTTATGGCATGGAGACGACTCCTACATCTCCTAACCATTCGGCCACGCACTGCTCACCATCTTCCATTTTAATTTTTTTTTAATATTTTTTTCGAAAAGATCGGAAAATTTCACGGAAAATTTCACGCCGGGTGCGGTGGTTTAGTGTTAAGCGTGGTAGCCTCTAAACCCCAGTGTGGCCTGGGTTAAATCCCAGACGAACCCGGTGGCATTTTTCGAGACGAGCTTTGCCTGATCACGCCTTCTATCGGATGGGGAAGTAAAACGTCGGTCCATTTGCGTAAAAGAGGCTATGTGTGACTCACCACACATAATCTTCGGACGCCTAGAAATGAGCAGAAACTTGCAACAGAGCCCACAAAAGACTCGGGGATCGTTAAAATGGATTGCTTTGCTTGTTACATTTTTTTACCGTGTATCATTTTTTTCAGTTTAGTCCATATCCATACCTACAACTTTGCCGAAGACACCAAATCGATCAAAAAATTCCTCCAAAAGATACAGATATTTGAATTTTCACATATCATTTTTGTATGAACAGCTGCAAACATTGTATGGAAAATTATATGAACGAACTAATGATTCAAAATGGCTTCTTTGGGCATACCAAAGGCACCAAAAAAGTTTCAGCCCGATTAAAAATACCAAAAAAAAAAATCGAATGACCGAAATCTCAGAAAATTGCTCGGTGGGGGTGACATTGGGTCAAATGAATCTAAAATTATGCTCAAATACAACGATATGGTAAAAAGTCATCCAACAGTGTTTCTTGTTTGAGGGAATCGTATCGATATGCTATAATGTTTGAAGTGGAGATTTTCAAACAATTGGGTAGTTTTCGAGCAATTCCAACAAAAATATTAGAAAAATGATTTTTCGAGAGGTCATTTTTGGTCAAAAACGTACCTCAACTTTAGACAGCTGCCAAAATAACAGGATTTGATCTAGGAACGAGATTCCTTAGCGAAGTCATCTCAAGATGTCCCCATACACAATCCTTTTAACAGAATTTAGTTTCAATGAGAAGAATCTGAGAAATGGTAAAATCTGTAAAAAATCACTTTGACCCAATGTCACCCCCACTAACGGTATATTCATTGTTGATTTAATTCGTTATTTCGATTTTCCTTTAGTAAATTTAGCATTATAAAATAAATATAGTCATCAATACATATATGAAACAAGCAACATTCTTGCTGTGATCCATAATAGACTTTTTCCGATTCACCATACATGGTGAGTGGCAACCATGGTGAATTTAGGAAAATGCCACCAGATTACGCGCATCAAATAACCGTAACTTGAACGTTATTCAACAGTCCAACAGGAAAGCATCGACTTTTTTTTCCTGAAGGTGGCGGCACTAGAGCTCATGTATAACGTTACGCTGAATAACGGTGAATAACAAAAAAGGAAGTGAAAAACAGATTGAAACTAATGAAATATTTCGATCATGGTAATCATTATTTGGCGATCTTTTCCCTTCTGGAATCGATTGCTTAGTAAAGGGAAGGTAGTGTATCGTCACAAACTGGACCTTATCACCGACACCTTAGGGAGGCGACCTATGGAATGTTAACATTAACCTTAACATGTTAACATTAAGTTGAGAATGAAATTGCCACTGAATCCGCTTTGTAAATGCCAGCCCCGATACTCTTCAAGGGTGTTCCCCTCAGGAACTGGGAAAGATTTACTTTACTTACTTAATCATTATTTGAGAAATGAGTTGCATTGTTTATTTGATTTTGGTTAACCGAGGTAATTTTTCTTGAAATAATTCGTTGGCGTTCGTCGAACTGCCAAAAATTAAAATGATAGCTTAAGTATGAAATTCTTGATGTCGTACATGGATTGTGTATATTTCAATAGATGGCGCGCTAAGCAAAACACTTGATTATTTCCCAAATTATAACGTAGTAAGCGTTACTTTTCGGAGTTGCTGTGTTTCATCATACATCGACCGTGTTTTCAAATGTGTTCAATTTATTTAATTTTTGATTTGAAAGTTGGCATCTATACTTTTATTTATTTGGTCCTATAAACAAATGTAAACATTGCGTGTATCCCGCTTACTCCGATGGGCATTGGCATAAGGTGTGAAAGAGATACACTCAATGTTTACATTTGTTTATAGGACCTAATAAAAAAAAAGTCGAGACATAAAGCTCGATATTTTCTTGATTTCAACTGAGAAAACTTCATCAAAAAAGCATCGTGTCAACTTTTAATAATGCAATAGTGCAATTTTCTATTTACCATATACTATACTATAGAGTCTATAGCAACAACGAAATTTAAAAATGAAATTATCAAAGCAGACGCATGATATATTGTTTATAGTTATTTTATTTTTACCTTTTCTGTATTTTGGAATTATTATTTTTACTTACTCCCCCCGCTACTGGACAATTGTTCATACAAAAAAAAACTTTTTTATTTGGAACGTGGACAATCGCCTTCCAATCCACCCCCCCTTCCTCAAGGTTTCCACGTGGTTTATGGATGGTCCCTAAAGACAAACGATATAAAGAGGATTGTAAGTAAGACTATTTTTATTTAAAAAAAATCTATGTTTAATGAAAATGCAAGATTTTGTAATAACTTCCATGATTCCTCAAACATTTGTTATTGAAATGTGATCAGTAGGTTCATATTTTCAGTGTTCTATAATTTATTTCAATTTGAAATTTTGAAGGCTTCAAGATGAAGCATATATACATATGTATACACATTTGTTGTTATAAAGTAATTTGAAAAATATTTTGTATAAGGAATGAAGAATGTTTACCATAGCCGTTTACAAGATAATAAGGGACCAAATTTAGGTTTGGAAACGTATTACTCATCAAAAAACTTTCAATATTTATTGTACCAGGATTCTAACAAAGCCATTAATTTTATTGCCCTTTTCAGGCGTAAGATATTTCCGAACCTACAATTGCAGATTTATTCTATAGTTCATCAATTGCCAAATCTTTCAAAGTCACATATAAACGAAATATTGTAAATAATTATTGAACCAAGTGCAAATTACTTATGACTGTCATAAACATCGATTGTTGATGATCTGTAAGGCGTTTATAGTTTTTACCTTTTCTTTTATGAAGAAAAGTTTGAGAATGTCAATGATGGACTGCAAACTGTCAAAAAGTGTGTTTCCCATTACCTGAACAATGTTCATGTTTATAGATGAAATTAAGAAGCAACTCAAATCGTACTTTTCTACCTGATGCCATCACTGGGTTATGTGCAATGGTATCTGTGAAAACTAAACTCCCAAAGCACACATATACAGGTACAACAATGTCTGTGTACAGTACGGTGGTAGTTGTGTGTTGAATTTTATATACCCGTTGCGGGTAGCTATAACCAGTTCTGATTCTCGTTCGAAGCTCAGTGTACAGTCCAACAGTCCATGAGTCAAGACGTGAAACCGGGAACGCTTCGGAATTTTTCCTTTCGATTCTTCGTGTACGGTCGCTTGCTTCCATTGCGGATGGAGGTTTTCGTCGAATAAAAGAGTTGCATGGTGTGTGCTTTCCATTTGAGCGAGAAAGAGAGAATGATAAATAGAGAGAGCGGGAGAGCTACAGTGAAGTGAATCAAGAATAAAAAGGAGAAGGCGAGCGGCGCACAGTATACGTTCAGCATTAATAAGTCTGGCAACAGACTCAAAGCTCTTGAACGTATGATAAAGTGAAGAAAAATATATAAATATACATGTGGACGAAGAAGCGAAGACGAGTGCACACGAAATTTCATTTATGTATGATGCAGAAGAACTAAGCAAAACACACTGGAATAACAACGTTAACGCAGTCTTCGAGGAAAATTTAAGCTAAGGAATTTCAAAATCAGGAATGGACAGCAAACGACGTAGTGATCCTGATTTGAGTCAAATGCAGTGTATATGAGTGCGCAGCAGATTTTTTACTCAAGCGGGAAGTTCTTTTTGTGAAATTGTAAATTGGCTGCACTGCAACGAAACATGAGTAGAAAGTAGTGAAGTGGCAGAGATAACACGGAATTTTCCTTTGCTTTGAACATTGTACCCGAAAATATGATGATGGAGGAAGCAAATTTTATGCTGACGGAAATTCCTGGTGGATTCATATCTCACCGACCGCATGCAATACACCGTTTCACACCGTATCCGTTACATCGACCGCATCTACCACCCGCGCCGATTTACACCCACATTCAACAGAGGACGGTTAGTCGACCGAAAACACCTCCCACGCCACCGGAACCGGAAGGAACACACATCGGACATCTGTATCCGGAAATTCTGGCCATAATATTCGAAAAACTCAGCGTGAAGGACCGTGGTAGAGCGGCGCAAGTATGCACAGTGTGGCGCGATGCGGCTTATTCGAAGAGCTGCTGGAGGGGAGTGGAAGCTAGCCTTCACCTGCGGCGACCGTCACCTAGTTTATTTCCATCGCTGGTGAAGCGTGGCATTAAGAAGGTGCAAGTGCTGTCGGTTAGGCGATCGCTGAAGGATGTTGTTGTTGGTATACCAAATCTAGAATCGTTAAATCTTAGTGGATGTTATAACATTACCGATGTCGGATTGGGTCATGCATTCTCAACGGATCTTGCGAATTTGAGGGTGCTGGATCTATCACTATGCAAACAAGTTACCGATTCCAGCCTGGGGCGGATTGCGCAACATTTAAGGAACGTAGAAGTACTTGAACTGGGCGGATGTTGCAATATAACTAACACTGGCTTATTATTGATTGCGTGGGGGCTGAAAACGCTGAAAAAATTGAATCTGCGATCGTGTTGGCACATTTCCGATCAAGGTATTGGACACCTTGCCGGTTTGAGTAAGGAAACTGCAGTTGGAACACCTGCTCTGGAATACTTGGGACTTCAAGATTGCCAACGACTATCCGATGAGGCACTTCGACACATTGCCCAGGGATTGCCATCAGTGAAGAGCATCAACTTGAGCTTTTGTGTTTCCGTCTCCGACAGCGGATTAAAGCATCTAGCCAAAATGACCAAATTGGAGGAACTGAACCTTAGATCTTGTGATAATATATCAGACATTGGAATGGCTTATCTGACGGAGGGTGGCTGCTCCATCTCTTCCTTGGATGTTAGTTTCTGTGATAAAATTGGAGATCAGGCACTGACACACATTTCTCAAGGATTGTTCCACCTAAAATCACTCAGTCTTAGCGCTTGCCAGATTACGGATGACGGATTAGCTAAA
This sequence comes from Culex pipiens pallens, assembly GCF_016801865.2. Lineage (NCBI taxonomy): Eukaryota > Metazoa > Arthropoda > Insecta > Diptera > Culicidae > Culex > Culex pipiens. The sequence goes on from NC_068938.1 coordinate 116,149,400, forward strand.
ATAGCAAAATCACTACACGATCTGGAAACGCTGAACATTGGCCAGTGTAGTCGTGTGACTGACAAAGGATTGGAGGTTCTAGCGGAGGAGCTGAACAATTTACGTGCCATCGATCTATACGGCTGTACTCGCTTATCGCCGGCTGGATTCAACAAAATCAACAAACTACCGAGACTGTCTAAAGTTAATTTAGGATTATCACAAGTCAGGTGATGCGTTAGTTTATTATAAAATGATTGTTAAATTTTAGTTTTTCTTTATTGAAATTGGAACTAGACATGCGATAGTATTCTCTGTTACAGGGATTTTAGATGTAATTGTAGGAAGAAATTGTCATAAAATCCAAGATCTAGCAAAAGAACTATTTGATTTGGCAAGTAATCAATCTTTATCGCGGATACTCTTTACTGACCGTCCTTCGGAGGATTGAAGACAGCTGCTGCTATAACTGGATATAAAATATTTGCTATGTTAGCAGACAAATCAATACATTCTGTAAATATTCAAGAAATTATATGAAAAGACTACTAAATAAATCTAGGAAATTCCAGAAAGCCAACTGGAATCTTCCTGATGTGAAACAACATAGTTCTCGATGTTTTATTTTTTAACGCATGTTAACGCTGTCCAAGCCCAAAACTACTTGATGACAATTCATGATGAGACACTGCATAAAAAGTTGAGTCGTTTCAGGACACAAGTAAACCCTTGTTTGCTTCCCGGCGAGAGGACATATTGGCAATAAATATTGAATTTAAAATCAATCGCAGTCAACTCAATTCTAATTATGAAACGGAACAACCGGGTCCATTCGAAACGGAATTCGTATTCGAATCGGATTGAATTCCGTTTCAGAATTCGAATTCAGTTGACTGGGATGTATTTGAGTAGTTTCGTCGTTTTTATTTTATTTTACCCAGGGGGTAGCGAAGAAGCCACCATCTTGGAAGTTCAGATAACAAACACTCAGAATCAGTATTATTCATATTACTTTGGTAACACGAAGTGTGTTATCCTGGTTGAACTCAAAAGTCCCATGCAAATGTGTAAAAGCAAACTGGAAAATGTGTAATGCCGATTCTGAGTGTACTGTCGCACTGTTTTGTCGACCAAAAGAAAAAAGCAAAAAAAGGTAAACAGAAAAATCACTTTTTTCGATATGAATTTTCAGCCAATATTGGGATGGAATCTACAAGAATATGATAGAATTTGCCATCAGCAACACAATTCACGTGTTTTTTCAGGAATTTATCGTTTAAATTGCGGAAAATTTGAAAATCAAAAACCCAAACAATGATTTGTTATGGGCTACCATTTGACAGCTAGTGCTTTTGTTGTGGGCTCTCATTTGACAACCGTGCTAATGTCGACTGTTGTCAGTTTGCTTTGGTCGGAATAGGGTTGCCATCCCCCCGATTTTACCCGTGTTCATGACATTACTTCTTTTCTTATGTGTTGCTAATCAGTATTTCAGTATTCAGTATCAGTATTCTACAAATTCCATTCAATATATTTTGCTTGTTTTTCATAATTTTCCAGTCACATTTCATTTCAAGTCGAAACAAAGTGTGTCAAAAAGTGGTTGGTCACTTTTTCGTTTGACAGTTTTTTAGTGTGTACCCCGAAAGACAAACTAAAACGTGACGAACTGTCACATTTTACACGGGACTCACACTTACTATCAAACCAAGCGTTTGTTAGTGTGTGTGAGCTAAGTGTAGAGAGGGTGTCGCAGGCCTGCCCAACCTTTTCGGCTCAATTTTTACATTTTGGAAAGAAACCATGAAAAAATCAACAATTGTAATTTTGACGATCAAAAATGTGAAAATTGAGCCGAAAAGGTTGGGCAGGCCTGAACTAAAAGGTGACCCCGTTCGTTTGACAACAATTGGTGTTAAACCAATGGGGGCTTCAGCGCCAAAAATTACTGCATACTTATTTGAAATTAATAGTACGGGATATTAGTTAGAATCCAAGCCAATGCTTTTTTTCCAAAACATTTGCAAAGTCAGATGAATCAAGTAAAATCAACAAACAAAAGGCGAGAATTGTATTGCTATAATTACAACATACAAGTTTAATCTTCTATTATTATTCTTGAATGCAATTCGTCACTATTTTTAATTTGAATATTTAAAGGATATTTGATTGAAGCACTAAAATCCACGATGCCTTGTTGTAAGTGGATATAACAGGTAATAGCATTCAAGGTAGGTAAAATACGGTAAGTAGATAATTTTAACTTGAACTTAGAGATAATTCATAAGTGAGAAGAACAATGACAACGATCACGTAAATAAAAAACCGTTAGTTTGACACTTTCTCGTTTGACACTTTTACGTTTATACCACGTTGATTTGACAAATCAAAATAAAAAGTGAGACTTGTGAGTTTCAAAGGTGTGTTAAATATAAGTAGCAGTTAATGTGTTGCGGTCGCTCATTAGCGATACAATGAAGACATTTTGGTATAAAGTTCACTTTCTCGTATAATTCAGTCTATATCGACTTTTAAAACTCTAATAGGCACTTATATTTCCATAAAGAATTAAAAAAAAAAACTTCTGATGAGCTAATAATTGACGACTTATGGGTTCAGAAACTTACTATTCAACTATTTTCTGCTAGCATCAGAAATTACGTGTGTTCGAAGCAGACATGTTTAAGAATACTGTTGTTTAAACCGTTGTTGATTCTGTTTACACACTGAGAACTTAAGGGTATAAACTTCGTTTTCATCAAAATTCTAATCAAGCCATGCGTTGCGTGCAACAATAAAGTTTCATCATGCGCCACAATGGCTGGAAAGCAGCAAATGCGGGAGCAGAAAAAATACTTTCGAAACAATGGAAAATTCATAATGTAGTAAATTTATTCATGTAGTAACCAACGAAAAAAAACCTCAACTACTATTTGATGCAATACATTCGTGCTGTTCAGCTGTGCTTTGTTGTGCTCGCTGCTTGTTTGGCACGGTTCTCTTTCACTGATTCTCTCGACTATGGCAACTGATATTCAACCAGCTGAAAAATAAGTTAACTTGTGTGGAGGTAACTCGCTATCAGCATAACTCACCGAACAGTACCGAATCGGCAGCCGCGCTACTGTTAATGCGTAGCGGCTCTGCCAGCAGCAATATTTAGTAGAAGTTCAGCCCCAGTCTCCACAGTGTGATTCAAGTGGAACCGTGTATTGCATTGAATACAGAAAAAACACTGCTGGGAAAATCATGCTACTACATTGCCTAATAAACAATGCTGTTTTATATTGTTGAATGTTAGGTTAAAACAACAAATTGATTTAATAAACAATTTATTACTCTATGCCTAAAATCTAAAATGAAAAAAAAAAATCTAGACTGACAAATATCAGGTTGGTAACCAAATTAAATTTCGGTAAAAACAGGGATTAAGCCCGAATGATTCATAAACATTTTTTGTTTTATCTAAAATGGTAGTGCAAGCTTGTAAAATAGTGTTTTAATTATTTTCTCAAAACTATTCGATTTTTGATGAAATTTGGCCAAAAGTTAGTTTGTATGTTTCCTAAAAGTATTCAAAAAGAAGTAGTTGGAAATATTGTCGCATCTTTGAGAAAATTGATTTCAATGTTTTGGCGCCCTGGTGCTAACATAGGCGTTAGAGGGTTCAACTTAACTTAGATTTTTCTAATACTTTGAGTTGAAAATTCAACTATATTATTGATCAAATTATTCGAAAAACATTTTACCACTGAATTCAGACAAACCGTGTTTTTGAAAATATTATTCTCCTTACCTTTTTCTAAGTTTCTACTTGAAGTAATTTCTCAATAGTTTGCCGAAATAATAAAAAAAAATCAACATTTATCGATATTCCCAGCCACTGTGCATGTATGTGTGATGTCCCACGTGCGATTTTGCTGCTACTAGGCAGCCTTGGTGGTGGTCTTACGAATGGAAGAAAGTACGACGAATAGGGAAAATCAAGAAAACGTAGAAGATGCGATAGTAATCAAATTCGTTCTTTTCCATTTAATGCTTCAACCACCGACCAACCAGACCAGACCAGCATCACCCCTCCCGGAGCGCTTTCGAGGAGGGTCTGCTTCGGTAGGGTTTCCTTTTGCTCCGAAGACTTCTGCTACGATACGAGTTTGGGTGAATGTTTCTTCGATCTCAGCTGGGGGAAAATTTTAATTCAACTCGTTCATTACATTTTTCCCATGCCACCCCCTTGTGTTGCAATGTGTGCACGTGCGATAACCGTTTGGGTCGCACCCTCTCTTGCTGTCGGAGTACAGTAAAGGCACTCGGTTGGGAGAGATTTTCCCCTCGTGGGTGACAATGACAAGTGTATCTATGCACTTGGGGATACAGTGACGACTTTTGAGCAAGAAACATTTTCCTAAATCCGTTTTTAACACAAGTTTATCAATAAAAGCTTTGCACATGTATTGTTTCCAAAGAAGTTAAATTATGTATTATTTTAGATCGGTATTGATTGGTAAAAACTGACACACAATTTGAAATTAAATAGAATACATAAAAAGAACGGAATCTAAGTAAGCGTAGAGCCATTCTCACACACAGTTGCTCCAACCCCGCTTCGATTCGTGTGAAACTTTGGGGCTAAAAGGCTTGGGGCAGAGAATGATCAAGAATGTTAAAGCTGCCAGAAATAAATGAAATAACATCAACATTATTATTGTCTTAAGGTGTAATTTTGGTCCCTGATCACGAATCCCGGGCCCTTTTTTCAATGTCTCGTGACTAATGACAGCTTTTGCTAGTAATTCAGCAATTCCCCACGAAAACAGCATGATTCGAAAAAAAAGTTCTCCGATCGGGCTCAAAATTTTTCTGGGGGATCCTTGGCCGAAATAATTAGACCCGTATTTTTTTGTTTGGCCATTAGGGTGACCTACGCCGTGTTAGGGTGGTCCGAAAAATGGCAATTTTCATCGATTTTCGCAAAAACTACTTTTTTCAAAAAATCATATCTCCGCGCCATTTCATCCGATTTTAGCTGTCCTAGACGCAAAAGAAAGGTGATTAGTTTGGCTATTTGGGAAAAATAGTAAGAAGTTTCGAAAATCTAGCTTAACATTTGAAAAGGTCATATGAAAACTTAAAATGCTGTTTTGAAGGTCTCGGGACCAAAGAGCCTATGTATGAAAATATTTTTATCGGATTCCTCGGAAAATTTCACATAACATATCAAAAAATGGTGAAGTTATGTTTTCGATACTCTGAGATACGATTTTTTGAAAATAAAAACTGTGTTTTTCGACGCGCCACGCGCAAAAATTGGAAAATGACGAAAACGGGAAAAAAACGATTTTTTTCACTAAAACTGCGATAACTTTAAAATTTCAGCGATGACCTATACATGTTAGGATACTAAAATTTTTGTAATTAAAAGACGCAACTTTTGGTACCATAACATCTATAGGTCATCGCTGAAATTTTAAAGTTATCGCAGTTTTAGTGAAAAAAAGTCGATTCGAATCATGCTGTTTTCGTGGGGAATTGCTGAATTTCTTTGCCTGATGAGACAACGAAAGGAGCAGATTTAAGAAAAAAAAACTAGGCCTGGCTTCAATCCCAGACGGACCCGGTGGCATTTTCGAGACGAGATTTGCCTGATCACGCCTTCTATCGGATGGGGAAGTAAAACGTCGATCCATTAGCGTAAAAGAGGTTTTGAGTGACTCACCACACATAACCTTCGGACACCTAGAAATGAGCAGAAACTTGCAACAAAGACCACAAAAGACCCGGGGGTCGTTAATGTGGATTGCTTTGCTACCAATTCAGGGTATTGTTTTGATATTGCAAAATTGGTACCACATTTAGATATTTTTTTTGGTACTACAGTTTTTTTTAATCAGATTCCTTTGAAAATTTGAGCAAATGTTGGCCATTTTGACAAGGTCCTTAATTTTATTCTAAAATGATGTATCAAAGTGAATGGTCTTACTGAAAACCAAAAATTTCAAACAAGATTTTTTAAATTATTGATGTAGAATTTTACATTCTTTTTACATTTTTCAATGATAAGTAACGCCAAATATTTTTTTTTCGCTAGAATTTTTGTTTTTCAAAAAAATCAAATCAATTTTTGTTATTATTTTTTTTTATACATTTACATTATACATTACATTTTTTTTAACCTATGATTCCAATGGTGGGGGGTTCCAATGGTGTGGGAATACCAAAAAGTATAACCGTTGCAATACCAAGTTTTGGTATTCAAGCAATGTTCCAAATCCAAAATACCTCAACTTGGTATTGAAATGTTTTTATTTTGTGGTATTACTTTACCTTTAGAATAACATGTTTTGGTATTGTTGCGGTCTTCCACATACAAGATTCCGGTATAATCTCATGGTATTTACCTGGGTGATGAATAGAGAGAATGCGTAACGTGATTTTCGAATGATCCCACTTTGTTTACATCTACAAAGTAGGAGGCTGTTCAAGCACAAGCATGACTTTTTTCTTACTGGTGAATGAGCTGTTCTATAATCACCGAAAAACATCGCTAATTCTAGCGAAGCTGATCCAACAAGCAGAGAAGATTTTCACTAAACCAGGTTTTCAAACGGAATCAAACAATAAAGACAGCTTCTGGATGGATACAACCGCATCGACTCCATAAACAACTTCCATTCATAATTATAAAAAATGACGATCTCGCCTTCAACTTTCTTAAGATTTCTTGACTTCAACTCCAGGTCCTCAAAAGCCACACATTTTTCATTTTTGAAAAAAAAAACAATTTTTAAAGATCGATAACAATACTCTCTACTTTTGGCGAACAGTAAATTGGTTCCACTTTGACAGTTCAAAATTGAGGCCGTTTTGCGAACCACTGTTCAGCACCCAGGTATTTACCATCTATTACTGGGCAACCAAACAAGGGCACATTTTGGTGCCTGTTATTTGTCCAAGTAATCCCAAAACTTGATATATCTGTGTTATTTACCCCTGCTCGGGTTGTTTACATTATTGTGCGCTTGGTATTAAGTTTTTAACTCAGACGAATAATGCAGATGTGCTGATTGAAGCTATAGATTAGATTTAGTAACCTTCTTTTTAATTATTAAGAAACACGCGTACAGGAATACAAACCTCCTTGTAATGATGACGTTTGGTCATCCTCCCTGCCTAACAACCGAGCAAACGGTACGTTAGTAAACCTGTGCAAAACTACAGTAACGTAACTGTTACACAGCCTATAAAATTTATGTGTCCGCGGGAGAGGCACCCAAAGTGAAACACACAACCATGATGCACCGAAGTTTCACATTACAGAGCCTCGCGAGTATGCTGCGTTAGGGTGGTCAGATTTTGATTGAATTTATTGTGGGTTGTTTACGTTTGCATCTTAAATTGTTCAACATACAATCTTCAGAAAACCTGCACAGCAAAAAACCCGATGGTAAAATAGCATTCAAAAGCATGCACATCACCTTCGTCAAAATAAACACTTAATATTACACACTGCATGTACAATTATTGGAAACACAAAAAAAAGTTGCAGCCGACGGGATTCAAACCCAGCACCAACAGTAAGGACTGGCACCTTAGCCCACTCGGACATCAGACCGATGAAAAGCTGTAAGGATAAACACATATATGAGCATGACATTTCAGTCAAGTAGGTTTCCCATACTGATGGGCTACATATTTCAGGGTGTAAAATCACATTAAATTGCATAAAATAATGCAATATTTATTTTACACCCAGGCCTTTTACACGCAGCTGGATTACTACTTTTTTAGCTGTGTGGGCGAAAATGTGCAAAAATAGGGCAGTTTCTATTGACTGAACTTGTGTTACTTTTTCTAGAAACGACTATGTGATTTGTTCGATTGTTCAGACACATGTGCTTAAGATGCCATGCTGCTCAAAAGATAAAATTTATGTTCTGATGTTGAAAACAACGATTTGCTTAAAAAATGCGGTTATAATAAAACACTACCGTACTGAATTTAGCACCACCCTATTCGTGCATACATGTAGTGCATGCAGTATATGTGATGTGCATTCACCGTGTCTGAGCTGGCAGCCTGGCAATGCCAGCAGTGGTTATTCAAGCTCAAGCTAGCATCCGATCCTTTGCCGCCGTCGTCATCGACTTCGTCGTTGTTCGGACTCTCGGGCTGGCAAACAACTTTTTGACTCCGACATTCACCGAGGAGGCCTTAAGTCACTTCAAAGTGATTCCGAAAAGTAACCGAAGAATTTTCGATCCGTCCGCCAATGAGACACAGAAAAAACAAGAAATAAAGCGATGAAGAGGAGAAGTAAAATAAGTAGAGGAAAAAAAAAACTAAAACCTGTTATTTAAATTCTGAAGCTGTCGCTTTTCCCTTTGCTTCTCTGGATCGTTCTTTCTGTGTTGCTGCGTTCTTTCGTAATAATACTTATTCCAATACGACAAGGTTGTGCCTTACAGACAGAAAGCTTGAATAGTTAAGTTAGTATGTTAGATAGGTATATAAGCCAGCGTTGAACAGCAGGTTATGTGCTGATGAGAACGACATTTCGTGAAAGCGAAATGGTTTCAATATTAGTATTGGTTTCAATCATGATTTCAATCTAGAAATTAGAATTCTAATAGTTATATTTTGTTCCTGAAAAAAATCTATATTTTACATCAGATTTTAAGTAAAAAAACGTTACTTAATCCACCTTTAGGTGGTTGGTGCCTTCCTCTCATATGTATAGTAATTTCGTCTAGAATTAAATAAAATCCGATTTAAAAAAAAACTGCAGACTTTTTGTCAAGAAAACACAGACATCATTTGTAGAAAATGGCAATAGAGCTTTATGACGTTTCGCGTACGCACACTAGTGCACCATTTGATTTTGCTGGCTGACAAAATTTAACCTCACTTTATTTTCGTGTACGTACACGCAATACATACGTACTTAGATTGCTCTATACCAGCGATCAACTAATTGCATTGCATTGGTCGTCTTGCCCCACCTTCCCCTGTGTATTAAATTTTCTTCGAAAAAGTTTTCGACCAAAAAATGTCACTACCCTGTTTGACAGATCTTTTTGTTTTGCCTTTTTTGCCTTCCTCACTGAGGTAAGGCTATAATCCTGCTCTTAAAATGAACTTTGTATAAAAACGTCGTAGACCCACCTTCATGTATACATATCGACTCAGAATCGAAAACTGAACAAATGTCTGTGTGTATGTGTGTGTGTATGTATGTATGTGACCAACAAACTAGCTCATGTTTCTCGGCACTGACTGAACCGATTTGACCCGAACCTGTTACATTCGACTTGGTTTAAGGTCCCGTAGATCGAGTTTTAAACAGATTGAAGTTTCGATAAGTAGTTCAAAAGTTATGTATAAAAATGTGTTTTCACATATATCCCGATCTCACTTAAATGTATGTAAACTATGTCCGGACCCACCATCCGACCCATCGTTGGATAGGTTATCAAAAGACCTTTCCAACGAGTTCAAAACATTGAAGATCTGGCAACCCTGTCTCGAGATATGGTCACTTAAGTGATATTTATGTACTTTTTTGTAGCCGGATCTCACTTAAATGTATGTAAACTATGTCCGGATCCACCATCCGACCCATCGTTGGTTAGGTTATCAAAAGACCTTTCCAACGAGTCCAAAACATTGAAGATCTGGCAACCCTGTCTCGAGATATGGTCACTTAAGTGATATTTATGTACTTTTTTGTAGCCGGATCTCACTTAAATGTATGTAAACTATGTCCGGATCCACCTTCCGACCCATCGTTGGTTAGGTTATCAAAAGACCTTTCCAACGAGTCCAAAACATTGAAGATCTGGCAACCCTGTCTCGAGATATGGTCACTTAAGTGATATTTATGTACTTTTTTGTAGCCGGATCTCACTTAAATGTATGTAAACTATGTCCGGATCCACCATCCGATCCATCGTTGGTTAGGTTATCAAAAGACCTTTCCAACAAGTCCAAAACATTGAAGATCTGGCAACCCTGTCTCGAGATATGGTCACTTAAGTGACATTTATGTACTTTTTTGATGCCGGATCTCACTTAAATATATGTAAACTATATTCGGATCCACCATCCGACCCATCGTTGGTTAAGTTATCAAAAGACCTTTCCAACGAGTCCAAAACATTGAAGATCTGGCAACCCTGTCTCGAGATATGGTCACTTAAGTGATATTTATGTACTTTTTTGTAGCCGGATCTCACTTAAATGTCTGTAAACTATGTCCGGATCCACCATCTGACCCATCGTTGGATAGGTTATCAAAAGACCTTTCCAACGAGTCCAAAACATTTTTGATCTGGCAACCCTGTCTTGAGATATGGTCACTTAAGTGATATTTATGTACCTTTTTTGTAGCTGGATCTCACTTAAATGTATGTAAACTATGTCCGGATCCACTATCCGACCCATCGTTGGTTAGGTTATCAAAAAACCATTCCAACAAGTCCAAAAAATTGAAGACCTGGCAACCCTGTCTCGAGATATGGTCACTTAAGTCATATTTATGACCTTTTTTATTCCGGATCTAAAAATAGATGAAATTTGTGTACAACCCCATCAAATCAGCCATTGTTGGTAATGAGTGAGGAAGGCTCCAACCACATAGGTGGATTAAGTTAGTTTTTGTTTTGCCATCGTCTTCGTGTGATGTGGAGCTGTTTTTTTCCTTCTGTGCGATTTCAGCAGCTGGTCATGTGAATTTTCTAGTGTTAACCGAAGCGAAACCTCTCGTCCATGATGACTTCCGATTGGGACAAAATCAAGCGGCTCGCTTCCGACTTCCAGAATGCTCAGCTGACGACCAGCTTCCAAAGGTAGGTTCTTGCGATTTTTGCTGGAAGATGTGTCACTTTTACTTTCCATTTCTTCTCGGACAGGTTGTCAGAATTGCGTCGAAGTGGTCATGAGAAGGGCCTGCTGGAGGTGATTTACACGATCGATGGCAAGGTGCGGGACGAGATGTTTGTGCGGGGAGGCCGCATTAATCTGGTCGATTTGGCCAATGTTCAGTGAAGAGTTGGCGGAGCAAAGATGATTATTGCGAACAAGATTGTTTTTCCCTGGGTGGCGGAGGATGTGCAGCTGCTGGAACACCACGATGGACACGAATGTGGCGGAGCTGCGATGGGGTAAAGAAGGAGGAGGAAAAGGGAAGGACATCCGAGTAGGAAAATGAATAAAAATGCAAAGTGTTTAGATATACAAGTAAATGTTTGGAAATTTATATCGTTTGTTTTATTGACACCGAAGATTCTTCGAAAAATTGCCGTCCCGTTGCCAAATTATGGTGTGCTCGGTTAGATGGCAATTTCGGCCCAACGAGGAAATAAAAGGAAACTTGAGAAGGTCTTTTGATAACGCACCCAAGGATGGGTTGCATGATTGACCCGGACCTAATCTTTATCAAAATATCTGAGATCCAGCTTCAAAAAGGTGTATAATTAACACTTAAGTGCTCATAACTTTTGATGGGGTTATCAGATCTTCAATGTTTTGGGCTCATTAGAAAGGTCTTTCAATTATCCAACTAACGACGGGTCGCAAAATGGACCCGGCCAACATTTTCATCGAAACATTTGAGATCCGGCCTCTAAAATGTGTACAAATGACACTTAAATGCTCATAACTTTTGATAGGGTTATCAGATCTTCAATCTTTTGGGCTTGTTGGAAAGGTCTTTTGATTACCTATCCAACGATAGGTCGCATGATAGATCCGGACAACTTTTTCATCAAAATATTTGAGATCCGGCCTCTGAAATGTGTACAAATGACACTTAAGTGCTAATAACTTTTGATAGGTTTATCAGATCTTCAATCTTTTGGGCTTGTTGGAAAGGTCTTTTGATTACCTATCCAACGATAGGTCGCATGATAGATCCGGACAACTTTTTCATCAAAATATTTGAGATCCGGCCTCTGAAATGTGTACAAATGACACTTAAGTGCTCATAACTTTTGATAGGGTTATCAGATCTTCAATCTTTTGGGCTTGTTGGAAAGGTCTTTTGATTACCTATCCAACGATAGGTCGCATGATAGATCCGGACAACTTTTTCATCAAAATATTTGAGATCCGGCCTCTGAAATGTGTACAAATGACACTTAATTGCCTATAACTTTTAATAGGGTTATCAGATCTTCAATGTTTTGGGCTCATTAGAAATGTCTTTTAATTATCCAACTAACGACGGGTCGCAAAATGGACCCGGCCAACATTTTCATCGAAATATTTGAGATCCGGCCTCTAAAATGTGTACAAATGACACTTAAATGCTCATAACTTTTGATAGGGTTATCAGATCTTCAATCTTTTGGGCTTGTTGGAAAGGTCTTTTGATTACCTATCCAACGATAGGTCGCATGATAGATCCGGACAACTTTTTCATCAAAATATTTGAGACCCGGCCTCTGAAATGTGTACAAATGACACTTAAGTGCTCATAACTTTTGATAGGGTTATCAGATCTTCAATGTTTTGGGCTCATTAGAAAGGTCTTTCAAATACCTTTCTAAAAATGTATGATCAGACGGGTTTTCTTACAAAAACCACCCTTTTTACAATCTTTCAAACTTTAGCCAGAATCGTTTTTTTAGCATAACTTTTGAAATACTTAACAAAACTTCATAATTGTTAATATAGGTCTTGTGGGACCCTAAGACGGATCGAATGAGACCAGAACGGCCCAAATCGGTTCTGCCAGTCCGGAGATAATCGAGTGCATTTTTTTCGGTGCACGGACTTACAGACATACACACGCACAGACATTTGCTCAGAATTTGATTCTGAGTCGATAGGTATACGTGAAGGTAGGTCTACGAGGTCGAATTAAGAAGTTCATTTTTCGAGTGATTTTATAGCCTTTCCTCAGTAAGGTGAGGAAGGCAAAACAGCTTTCAAGAATATTTTCTCAACATTATCTTTCTTGTTTTGCTTATTGAACAGTTTTGCTCACAGCTATAGTATACTAGTCAACTGAGTCATTTGGAAAATACTTCCGTTAACCTTGATTACAAGATAGCAGCGTTAGTCTAACATGAATTGATTATGTATCCGTTTGCCTTGCAGTTCTACCCCTGACTACCCGTGCAGATCATTTACCATGACTATGTGGCTCAAGTATAGTAATTGAAGAGCCTGTACAAAGGAGATGAAATCATCAAAAGTCAAATTCTCGATAAAGTAATGTCATATTTGTAATTTTGTTCAAGTCACACAGCTGTTATCTCGACACAACTTTCAATTTTCTGAAAAATATTTAATTTAATAAATGACCATGACATTTTTTAAATACGAAGGGTTTTCTGAGTTTTCTGAGTTTTTCTGGGTATCCAAGGGCACAATTTGGTCGCTGTTATTTGCTGAAGTAAAACCAAAACTTGGTACGCCTGTATTATTTACCGCTGCTTGGGTCAGTCCAGTTATCGACCAAGTATTGTAGTAACATTATTTTAAAATATACCAGAAGCAATCCATTAAAAAAAAAAAAAATGTTCCTTGGCGTTCTCAATTGCGAGATTCGTACTCGAAACTAGGTTTCCGAAGGCTCGATTGTTGAGGCAATCGTGAACCCCTTTTTACACCTAAGCTTCAATCCACCCCGGGATTCGAACTGACGACCTATGGATTGTTGGTCAAACTGCCTACTGGCGACTCCACCGAGACAGGACCCAGGATGACGACTCCTACAACTGGACTGAGCTAACTACCTAATCTCTAGGTTAGACCGGAGCCAACATTTCCTTCCCCATCCGACGAAAAGCGTGATCAGACAAATCTCGTCTCGAAAAATGCCTTCGGGACCGTCTGGTATCGAACTCAGTCCAACTGGGGTGAGAGGCAACCACGCTTACCACTGCAGCACAACCTGTCCCGTTAAAAGCAATCTGGTGTTCGAAATTGATTACCCTTTCAATCATGAATTAAGGTCGTAGATGGTGTATTTCATTTTTGGGGCAATGACTGTCAATGATAATTCTGAGTTCAGGGTCCTGAAATAGTAAATTGAAATGATAAATAAACACTTTATATAAAATGCTTCTACACACAACACAAAGAAAACTTTTTTTTTGATTGAAACATTCTGAATCAAGATTTATTTTTGACGAAGAACTTCGTCTTAGGGCTCTATACAGGGTAGCAATCCAAAATTTCGCGAAGCGAAATGAAACCGAAAAATGAAACGCCTTCCCCAAGCAGAGGGGAAAATCACAGAAGCAGCGCGGCCGACGGTTTTGATATAAATATAAACGCCACCCCCTCCACAGCATTAGTTTAGTCGGTGGTCTACCACCGAAGCGAGAGGAGCTCAGCTCTTCTCGCGAGCGCCAGCCTTCTCTCTTCCCTACAAAACCACGGGAAATTTGAAAGCTGGCTTCAGTCGGTGGTCTACCACCGAAGCGAGAGGAGCTCAGCTCCTCTAGCAAGCGCCACTAGGTGGCGTCTTCAGGAACTAGCCTTCCCGCTTCCCTACAAAACCATGGGAAATCGGAAGGCTGGCTTCAGTCGGTGGTCTACCACCGAAGCGAGAGGAGCTCAGCTCCTCTCGCAAGCGCTTGGCAGTAGTGGCCACCACCTGGAGGCCCCGGGGATGTTCCGATAAGGGGACATTTGCGGAACCATAAGAGTGGGGGCAATATGGGTATCAAACTTTAGGGATTTTGATACTGGACATGAAATTTGACATTTTGGTAGTAATGGCCGCAACCTAGAGTGGCCGGAAGCCCCGGAGATGTTCCGATAAGGGGACATTTGCGGAACCATAAAAGTTGGGGCAATATGGGTATCAAACTTAAGGAATTTTGATACTGGACATGAAATTTAACATTTTGGCAGTAGTGGCCACCACCTGGAGTGGCCGGAGGCCCCGGGGATGTTCCGATAAGGGGACATTTGCGGAACCATAAGAGTTGGGGCAATATGGGTATCAAACTTAAGGGATTTTGATACTGGACATGAAATTTGACATTTTGGCAGTAGTGGCCACCACCTGGAGTGGCCGGAGGCCCCTGGGATGTTCCGATAAGGGGACATTTGCCGAACCATAAGAGTTGGGGCAATATGGGTATCAAACTTAAGGGATTTTGATACTGGACATGAAATATGACATTTTGGCAGTAGTGGCCACCACCTGGAGTGGCCGGAGGCCCCGGGAATGTTCCGATAAGGGGACATTTGCCGAACCATAAGAGTTGGGGCAATATGGGTATCAAACTTAAGGGATTTTGATACTGGACATGAAATTTGACATTTTGGCAGTAGTGGCCACCACCTGGAGTGGCCATAGGCCCCTGGGATGTTCCGATAAGGGGACATTTGCGGAACCATAAGAGTTGGGGCAATATAAGTATCAAACTTCAGGGTTTTTGATACTGAACATGAAATTTGAAATTGGCGGAACCATAAGAGTTGGGGCAATAAAGGTATCAAAATGTAGCTGCTCCTCTGTGATGTTGCTGCACGGTTACGCAAAACGGAAATGAAATTAAATCCAGCCTCGGAATAGAGTTATCTACGTGCGTATGTATTGCGTGTACGTACACGAAAAAGATTGAGGTTAAATTTTGTACAGTCCAGCAAAACAAATGGCGTGCTAGTGTGCGTGAGAGCGGGCTTAGATAACTCTATCAGAATCACCTCGAAATTTACGAGCGATTACATATGTGTGTGAAACTATTGTAAAACTAGGTCACGACTAACTCAGGTTAAGGCATGAGGCACTTAAGGGTTAATCTTAGGGTCGGCTGCGCTACGGTGGTCAAACAGAGGAGATCGCGGACAAGGGACTAAAACGTTCACTTTCTTTACAGGTCGGGTTCAATAATTTAATAAATTCTAAATTAGTTTTAAAGTGTTTTATTGTAAGTGTATGTGTGTGTAGGAAGGGGGGGGGGGGGGTTTAGACGCTGCCGGTACGTACCGCTGCTACCTTGATGACGACGACGACTTCTTGGCCGAATCCTCTCGGCCGGCGAGCGCTCGCGTACAGGTGAACACCGGTTCTCCGGAACAGTGTCGACGGTGGTGGTGGTGTAGAGCACGGCTGGAATCTCAGGCCTTCCCTCCTTGGCGCAATCGGGCGACCTGGGACCTGCCCAATCCGGCCAACCCGAGAGGGGAAAACGCTCCTTGGGAATTAGGACCTTCCGGTCCGAGCGTGCTCCTTGGTGTTGATGGCCACCTTGGCCAGAGCAGAAACGATGATCCTTGACGGGTTAGGCGTAGCAGCTGGCTCCTCCGCTCTTACTGCTGCTAGGCCGAGAGTGTGCGATCGGGGTGTCGGACCAGCTTCCTGCTGACCGACAAAATGGCCGTTAAACGGCAACACAAAAGGTCCTGTGGACGGGGAGTAGTGAGTGGATTTCTAGCTGTACTCTTTAGCGTAAGTCAGCTAGTCACATCGTCCTTGCTGCAGAGCCGTACTGCAGGGCGTAAACGTACCTGGCGATGTAGGGTGCTTCGCGCACAATTTCCACCTTGCACTCACTACTAATTTTAGCTCTACGAATTAACGTCTTGATCGCACACTTGCCTGAGGGGAATAGACCGATGGCGGCCTTCCCCAGATTCCTTCAAGCCTCCGATGCCAGTGACACGGCATGACGTCACAGAGGGAGGTCACACCACCCTCTGGAGTCGTTCCATTTTCCACCCACCGGAGATGGATTCTGTAGTTTGTTATTCTTGTTGATATTGGTCCCACCTTGTTGTTGTGTTGTATCAGTGTGTTAACAAATTGTGTTATTTCAATCCTTTTTGCATCAAATCCCTACTAGCTGGTTTATAATATTTGTCAATTCCCTGTTTCCCTACTAACCATAACCTCAAAGATTGTGAACGTTCGTATTTATTTATTTATAAGTAAAGGAAACCTGTAACAACGGTTACATGTGTGTGTGAGTGTAAGCGCGTGCAGTCCAAAAATATCAGCCTGCTGCGCCCCACTTCAGCTCATAAGAGGGCGCAGAAGGCGAAAATTTCCCTAGGCAGCCCAACGGACAAACAACGAAGAACAACCGCTGCACCGCAGGAGAAGCAAACCACAGGCCAAGGTTCCGAAGGAGAGAGGAAACCGGCCAAGCCCGCGGCCCGTCCGCTGGTTGACGAAACGAATCTGGCCGCCATCACCCCGAAGGATCGGAACTTCGGAACGAATCGCCACTGCAGACCATCGGGAAAGAAGAAGAGGAAGAGCTCCTCCACCATCGCAAGTGTAACGGACAATAAGCAAAAGCCCCGCCGCAAGTAGCACTTAGGAACGTGGTGCTGATGCAGGTTGAACCAGACCAAAGCCATGGACATCTTCCTCAACGTTGACCGGAGAAGCGGCCCGAATGAAGCACTACACCTCGCGGAAGATTTGATAAACAAACGGCCCTTTTCAGGGCCACCAAATATCTCACGAAAGAGTTGTTCCTTCAAAATTTCCCTCTAAGAATGTTCCCTAAAAATTTAAAAAAAGATCGAATAAAAATCATTTCACCACAGAGTTAGCATGAAACCACTGTTTCTGTGTGGTAGAATGTCATAAGCGCTTGTGTGTGTGTGTGTGTGTGTGTGTGTGTGTGTGTGTGTGTGTGTGTGTGAGCACGGAGAGGGAAAAATCGCCTGCTGCAAAAATGCACAAGTCAGAATAACTTTTTCGAAAATTTGGAGCCGTCGCCGATTGCTGGCAACAGCCTTCAAAAAACACTGGCTCAGAAAAAGCCCCATCGAAACGACGTTGAACGCTTCAACTTTATCCTCAGCTCAAGCATCTCCGCCGTCAGGTATTCCCGGTTTGGTTGACTCGTCCGACCGGGAACTGCGGCCCAGCTCGAGACTACCGTGTCTGTTTCTCGCCTTCACCTTTCCTCATTTTCTGACGCGTCGTCCCTTCCTCGTTGAAAGTCGAGAGTGAAATGATTGCGAAAATGACAAATCGACCTATATTTATAGATTTTTGTTTTGGCATATCGCGGAACGATCAAATCTTGGTGGCGAATGCAGTAGGAAGGCAGAGAGAATGCAGACTGCATTATGCATTGCATTATGCAGTAGGAACGGTAAAATGAGGAAAAAATCTTGCGTGCTTGTGAAAAGAGGGGAAGTAATAGCGAAGTAGAAGTATAAAAATACGTTCTACCCTTTCCACTCCACTTAGTTGCCACCGAGATGCTGAACAAGTCGGGTCGGCTCATAATATCTGAGCCGCAGACGGGTGAAGCAGCAGCAGCAGGGAGAGAGAGAGCCCCAAATTCTCTCTTCCGGAGAAGGATTTCTTCTGAAAAATTACCTTTATTTTCTAGAGAGAGAGAGAGAGAATCGGAGAGCAGCACCGAAGAGGGCAAATTGTGTGCGAATGCCGTAGAATGACACACCATACATACACACTCCCGTTTCATGGTACACGCTGATTGGGTTCGATGCGTCGAGTTTCCCTTCCACGGATGTTCGATTGATGTATCTAAATTCGTCACCTGAAAAGGCCATCAAAGACTGCGACCAACTACAGATACACCCGGGGACGAGCAAAACCGCCAGCGGAGGCAACTTTTAGGCAGTGGAGTAAAATCGTTTAACCTAGTAGACTGTGTGAAAATTGTTGTAGCCCTGTTGTATGGGTTAGTACAACGAATCTACTACGAGCTCGTGTAATTGGTCACGGCCCCGGGATGCACAGCCGGGTCAGTCAGGAAGCTTCCCCCAATTCGTTCAAAGATTTTGTTTACGCCAGTGGTGGCCAAAACCTGGAGTGGCCGGTGCCCTCAAAGAAGGTTCCCCCGGGGCCCGGAGGGCCTTTTACAGAACCATACGAGTTTTGGCAATATGGGTATCAAAATTTATGGTTTTTGATACTGAACATGAAAATGGCCATTTCGACAGTGGTGGCCAAAACCTGGAGTGGCCGGTGATCTCAAAGCAGGTTCCCCCGGGGCCTGGGGGGACATTTACAGAACCATGTGAGTTTTGGCAATATGGGTATCAAAATTCATGGTTTTTGATACTGAACATGAAAATGGCCATTTCGGCAGTGGTGGCTAAAACCTGGAGTGGCCGGTGCCCTCAAAGAAGGTTCCCCCGGTGCCCGGAGGGCCTTTTACAGAACCATATGAGTTTTGGCAATATGGGTATCAAAATTCATGGTTTTTGATACTGAACATGATAATGGCCATTTTGGCAGTGGTGGCTAAAACCTGGAGTGGCCGGTGCCCTCAAAGAAGGTTCCCCCGGGGCCCGGAGGGCCTTTTACAGAACCATACGAGTTTTGGCAATATGGGTATCAAAATTCATGGTTTTTGATACTGAACATGAAAATGGCCATTTCGGCAGTAGTGGCCACAACCTGTACTGGCTGGTGCCCTCGAAGCAGGTTCTCCCGGGGCCCGGGGGACATTTACAGAACCATACGAGTTGTGGCAATATGGGTATCAAAATTCATGGTTTTTGATACTGAACTAAAATTGACATTTCGACAGTAGTGGCCACAACCTGGAGTGGCCGGTGCCCTCAAAGCAGGTTCCTCTTGGGCCCAGGGTAACATTAACCGAAACATACGGGTTGTTGCAATATGGGTATCAAAATTCATTGTTTTGATATTGAACCTGCAAATGGCCATTTCGACAGTAGTGGCCACAACCTGAAGTTGCCGGTGCCCTCATGGAAAGTTCACCTTGGGGGAACATTTAGGACAATTTTGCCGACAAATCTATGAAACAAAATACAATAATCTTATCCCAGATTTCACTAGCAATCCAAAAACTCATTCAAAATGTTTGGTCCTATGTCTTTCGGTTATGTCTCTGACATACCATCTTGAACTTTTTGGCAATATGAGTAATAAATCGCTGGGGGTAATAAATCGATAATTGCGAAATTATTGAAATTGAGAATAACTCTTTCGTAATCAATTTTAGCCCTAAAAAGGGCTTTTTAATGCTTGCTGTTGAAATTTACTTGGCTGTCGCCGATGGCTGGCAAGAGCCTTGCCAAAACATTTCCCCACCGCGAACAACATTGAACCCTTCCAGGTTCGGTCTGCCCCTTCGCCGCGATGCTTCTCCGCCTTCAGCTATCTTTGTTGCCGCTGTGTCGTCCCTTCCTCGTAGACTGTCGAGAGTGATTTGAGTACGCAAATGAAATAGATTTTCGTTTTGGGATTTCGTGGAACGAAGAAATCTAGGTGGCGAATGCCGTAGGAAGGCAGAGAGAACGCCGTAGAAACGTCAAAACGAGAAAAAATTCTTGTAATGTGTGGGAATAAACGTTTAATGTGATTCAAATTTGTTGTGACGCAAAGAAAATCTTTAACACATGGTTCAGACTGGCTCTTTGTAATGAATTGGAGTCCTGATAATGGCTTTTTATTATTTCAAAATATTTCTAAAAAAATGTTCAATGCCAAAAGTTTAATTGATGAAATGATTTCAAATCAACTGGCACGAAAATCTTGACATTACGATTAGCTGTGAAGCGTTTCAAAACTTTAGACGTTATCCAACGTCAAAATACCATAAGATCTTAGAGCAGAAATACCATAAGATCTTAGAGCAGAAATAAATAGATCTTAAGAAATAACCGTTTCGTGATTGATTTTGTGGCCAAGAAACGCAAATAATAAAACTATAAAAAAAATCATTAACTTTTGTGTCCGAAGTTCTTCGTCATGATGGTTATGCCTGTAGCATTACCACTGCACCTTTTTTTTTCAAAAGCATACATGGCCGCCAAATGGCCGATCGGGAATGATGCCATCCAGAGCCTTAACCGTATCTTTTGGGAAAAGTGTTCGTACCATTCGTCTTCATCAAAATAATAACCACGACTTTTCTGTTTTTTTTTTTATTTTCGTTTCAAAAATATATAATTTTTACATATTTCAAATCAGAATGGTGAAACAAAATTTTCTACTTTTGAATCTTTTACAGGTTATTTCATGAGTGCGAAAGGTCTTAGGAAGCGACAAATGATTCAAATCCCCCGCTCTAACCGGGTTAAATAATAAAGAATGCTCTCTTAAAGATACAACTATCTAACTAGTCAAGCTCATTCTTGTTCATCAAATTCCTCTATATTTTGTAGAAATCAATTAATTTCTTTGTTATTTAGAAATTACGAGAGGTATATCGTTTTTTGACCCCCATTGACGGTAACAGTCTAGAAAATATATATAGTTGATAGAATGATAAATAGTGTTGGTGGCCTTTTTATTTATTGTGATCTAGCGTCATTTTGCTTTTGCTTTTTTTTTTTGTTACTTCTTTTTATACTTACAATTATCCAGAATTGCAAAACATACCTACCACCAATCCCATATGGTGTATATAGGTTTTGTGAGAGAACGCAGGTGATGCCATCTGTTCTGTTGCAAGTATAGTTTCGAAGTTATTTTGGCCCTGTGTATTTGCATTTTACTGGATATCTGGTGATAGTGCTGTGAGACTCAAACGTATGGCTGAATGCAAATAAGCGTAATGGAATTGTGCTAACCTCGGAACAATTTGAAGATAGAGAACACTTTGGCCAATGAAAATTAAAATGTGTTTAAATTATTTTTTAGTTAATTTAATACATTGTAAAAAAAAACAAATACATGGCACTCATATTAAGTCCTATCTTGTGATCAGTACCGAACAGCAAGGGTCCGTCTTCCAAGGATTTCTTTGATTCTCATGGGTGTGTGTATGTGTGACCACCGTTTCGATGAGAGCAATCATGGTTTCTAAGAAGATGGCTACATTTTTTGAAAGACCTCCCTGCGGAAACTAAATTTATCGACGTGAGAGTTGGCTTGAAATTCAATATTTTATCATCCTTTCTTTGCCGGTTTCTATGCATGGTACATTTTTCCGTTTCTTTTTGCTCGCCCGTTTGGTAAGTTTTTTTTTTACATTTCAGGAGAACTCCGGCACGAAACAAGACATCCGAGCATACCGTCAAGCTCTTTCTGTTTGAAACTGAATATGTATCACTCATTCCTGTTCTCTTTTTCGATGTTCCTTCTCATGAAAATTTAAAGAAAAGGTATCCTGTCTATTGTTTATGCAAAAGAAGGAGTGCTTTTTTCTCGGGGCTTGTCTTTCGAAGAAGAAAAAAACAAATATATTCTCGCTATTGCCTCCAGACTTTTCTTGTTTAACTTTCGAAAGATAGTGGGAAATGGTGTGATAAAAAAGGTTCAAATTTTAGTTTACGCTAATGTTGAAATTATCGGTGTGAGATATTTAAATCGAAGTGGGGGTGACTATGGGTCAAAAAACGATACACCTCTCGTTATTTCTTAACAACAAAACAATTTAAATAACATCGAACATCTTTTAAGGTAAAATTGTTTTTAGATAGTTTACTAACATTTTCTTAAAATATGGTGGAATTTGATGAACTCTACCTTAAATGCCTATCTTTTGACCCACTATTTCCCTTTAGAGAGGGTGACATTGGATCAAATAAACTAAAACGATGCTCAAATACAAAGATATTACTAAAACAAGTAATTCAACAGTTTTTCTTGTTCGAGGGAGTCGTATCGATATGCAACAATGTTTAAAGTAGAGAATATCGTAAATATTAAAAAGTTGATTTTTTGAGTGGTAATTTTTGGCCAAAAACGTACCTCAACTTTAAACAGCTGTCAAAATGCCATTTTCAGCTAAGTCATCTTAAGATGCCCCCTACACAACCCTTTTAACAGAATTTATTTTCATTGAGAAGAACCTGAGAAATGGTAAAATCCGTAAAAAATAACTTTGACCTAATCTCACCCCCAGACCCTATGTCACCCCTACTGACGGCACCTTAAAATATAGTGCCTATATATTGCACTGCATATTTGTTAATTGAGAAAAACTTCGAGTTAGGGATGTATTTTTTCAGGTTTTGATTATCCCAGGAAATGGGGAATAAAAAAATAAAAAAATGAAATAACAAGCCATAATTTTCAACATTCCTGTTGGTTTGCAATCATCAGTAAGAAACAACTAATGCTATCTTTTCACACGTGCATTTTGGGCCAAATTGAGTTGAGAACAACATTTTGTGCAGCTCACAATGCATACCCTGTGACCTTCACAGATTCCCAAAAATCGATTTCAATCCTGAGATATTAAATAAAAACCTAAAAACATCGTACATTGTTGTCCCTGTTTAAATGAAAGAAATTTCAATTTTGTCGTGCTATCTTGACACATTCTAAAAATTGCTGGCCAAAAGAATTTCTAGTCAGACAGGTCGCGTTTGACAAACGTACATGCCCGACTACCGTGAACATTTGTAATTATAATTCGTGACTCCGGCAACCAACTTCAACCAATCTTCTGGACAATGCACAGAACGGCCAGCCAAACAAAACGTGTTTGTTTCTGCTCTGATTTCGTGCTCTATTTTTCGTTTATTCAAGTTTAAAACGCGTTTTTCTCGAAACATTATAAAGCGACGTGAGACAAGATATCATGACAACGTAGATTTGAAGAAAAAAAAAACTTTTTGGGGTACTTGAACATCCTAGTAACTTTTGAACTATCCCGAACATGAAAACGATCAAAAATATTTGCAAAAGCCTTATTTGAAAAAAAAAAATCATGTTTCAAGAAGAATAACTGTAATGTGACTTTGCAAAATTAGCATTACTTTTGAAGTACTTAACTATATAATAATCAATAGCGAATAGGCGGATAGACCCCAAGACGGATCGAATGAGACCAAAACGCACAAAATCGGTTCAGCTAGTCTCGAGATAATCGAGTGCAATTATTTTGATCAACACCCCACCACACACACAGACATTTGCTCAGAATTTGATTCTGAGTCGATATATATTTAGGATATGGACTATTAACACCTAAACTCCCAAGCTCGAGAAAAAGGGGGAATTTGTATGGAAATTCCCCCTTTTTCTCGAGCTTGGGAATTTAGGTGTTAAGAAGTTCATTTTTCAAGTGATTTTATAACCTTTCTTCAGTAAGGTGAGGAAGGCAAAAAGTTTGATAGAGTTTGTTTGTGCTCTGTCCCATTCAGTTTATCAAGCATTTTGCGGCGTTGTGGTAACGTGTAGGTTTACCAACCAAGATTTTTTTCGTTCGGTCCTCGTTCCAATATGTTTTTTTCTTCAATACACTCGAACAGCCGTCGGTAATGTGGATAAATGTCGATAACGGGCAAAGTTGTCATCCTCTTGTATCGCAAAAAAGCATGAGAACAGTTTTCATGCAGATTTGCAGCTAAATGATGCGACTACTGTTTGGACGCATAAAAAGTTACTAAACAAACACTTTTTTTTTTTTTTTAATTTATATTTATTCAGTTTTTCTTTTCCATGTACATTCATTCAGTTAAAATATTATTGAGTGTCCAATCACAATCGATGACTTTTCACCTCAATTTTAAATACTAGTAACTTTCATTTATTCATGAAATATTTAGCTTTCGCTATTCAGTGATTTCAAATGTAGGAGGTCCTACATGTACAAAAGGGAAAAGGGATACCTTAAAACTAACTTATACACTATATAAAGAGCGGATCAATGCAGCTGAAGACTGCAATGATTTTTGTCGAAATGCATCAATTATCTTATTGGACATAACATCCAAAGTGTCAACTTCGGCTAATTGATGAAGTTCACTGGTGCTGAACCAGGGAGGAAGTTTCAGAATCATTTTCAGAATTTTGTTCTGAATCCTCTGAAGTTTTTTCTTCCTGGTTAAGCAACAGCTTGTCCAGATCGGCACAGCATAAAGCATGGCAGGTCTGAAAATTTGTTTATAAATTAACAGTTTATTCTTGAGACAAAGTCTAGAATTCCTGTTTATAAGTGGATACAAACATTTAATATATTTGTTACATTTAACCTGTATACTTTCAATATGATCCTTGTAAGTGAGGTTTTTGTCAAAAGCAAGTCCAAGATATTTCACTTGATCCTCCCACTTTAAATTTACCTCATTCATCTTTATAATGTGATGACTTTTTGGTTTAAGAAAATCAGCCCTTGGTTTGTGAGGGAAAATAATAAGTTGAGTTTTTGCAGCATTTGGAGTAATTTTCCATTCTTTCAAATAAGAATTGAAAATATCCAAGCTTTTTTGTAATCTTCTTGTGATGACACGAAGGCTTCTACCTTTGGCGGAGATGCTTGTATCATCAGCAAAAAGTGATTTCTGACATCCTGGGGGCAAATCAGGCAAGTCAGAAGTAAAAATATTGTATAAAATTGGACCCAAAATGCTTCCTTGAGGGACGCCAGCACTTACAGGTAGTTGATCAGATTTGCTGTTCTGATAACATACCTGTAGAGTACGATCCGTCAAATAATTTTGAATAATTTTCACGATATAAATCGGAAAATTAAACCTTTTCAATTTTGCAATCAAACCTTTATGCCAAACACTGTCAAATGCCTTTTCTATGTCTAGAAGAGCAGCGCCAGTAGAATAGCCCTCAGATTTGTTGCTTCGAATCAAATTTGAAACTCTCAACAACTGATGAGTAGTTGAATGCCCAAGGCGAAATCCAAACTGCTCATCAGCGAAAATTAAATTTTCATTAATGTGCGTCATCATTCTATTGAGAATTATTCTTTCGAATAATTTACTAATAGATGAAAGCAAACTAATGGGCCGATAGCTTGAAGCTTCGGCAGGATTTTTGTCCGGTTTCAAAATCGGAATTACTTTGGCATTTTTCCAACTACTGGGAAAATATGCCAAATCAAAACATTTGTTGAAAATTTTGACCAAGCTACTTAAAGTTGCTTCTGGTAATTTTTTAATCAAAATGTAAAAAATGCCATCCTCACCAGGGGCTTTCATATTTTTAAATTTTTTGATAATAGATTTTATTTCATTCAGATCCGTATTAAAAACATCATCTGATGAAAATTGTTGTTCAACAATATTCTGAAATTCTATTGAAATTTGATTTTCAATAGGACTCAAAACATTTAAGTTGAAATTATGAGCACTCTCAAACTGCTGAGCAAGTTTTTGAGCTTTCTCCCCATTAGTTAATAGAATATTATCACCATCTTTTAAAGAAGGGATTGGTTTTTGAGGTTTCTTAAGAACCTTTGAAAGTTTCCAAAAAGGTTTGGAATAAGGTTTAATTTGTTCGACATCTCTTGCGAACTTTTCATTTCGCAGGAGAGTGAATCTGTGGTCAATAACCTTTTGCAAATCTTTTTGAATTCGCTTCAGTGCAGGATCACGAGAACGTTGATACTGTCTTCGGCGAACATTTTTCAGACGAATCAGAAGCTGAAGATCGTCATCAATAATGGGAGAATCAAATTTGACTTGGACTTTAGGAATAGCAATATTCCTAGCATCCAAAATTGCATTAGTTAAAGATTCCAAGGCTGAATCAATATCAGCTTTGGTTTCTAAAACAAAATCATGATTTAAATTATTCTCAATATGATGCTGATACCTGTCCCAATTAGCTTTGTGGTAATTAAACACAGAACTATTGGGTCTGGTAACTGCTTCATGAGAAAGTGAAAAAGTTACTGGAAGATGATCAGAATCAAAATCAGCATGAGTCACTAAAGGACCACAATACTGACTTTGATTTGTCAAAACCAAATCAATTGTTGATGGATTTCTAACAGAAGAAAAGCAAGTTGGCCCATTCGGATATAAAACCGAATAAAGACCAGAAGTGCAATCTCTGAATAGAATTTTACCATTGGAATTTACTTTTGAATTATTCCAAGATTGGTGTTTGGCATTAAAATCACCGATGATCAAAAATCGAGATCTATGCCGAGTAAGTTTATTCAAATCCCCTTTGAAATAATTTTTATTTTCCCCAGTGCATTGGAAAGGCAAATATGCAGCTGCAATCATAATTTTCCCAAAAGAAGTTTCAAGTTCAATGCCCAAACTTTCAATAACTTTTAACTTAAAGTCACGTAACGTGCTATAAGTCATACTACGGTGGATAACTATTGCAACTCCACCGCCATTTCGATTCATTCTGTTATTGGTTATAACTTTATAATCTGGATCACTTTTCAAATAAGTGCCAGTTTTTAAAAATGTTTCGGTTATAACAGCAACATGCACGTTATGAACACGTAAAAAGTTGAAAAATTCATTTTCTTTCGCTTTTAAAGAGCGAGCATTAAAATTCATAATATTGATGGAATTACTTAGATCCATGATTAAACTTCAGGGTAAGAACAACATCATTCGCAAATTTTAATCCAATCTGGATTGCTTCCATCATGGATGTAGCATTACTCATTGTTTGAATCAAACCAAACAGTGAGTTTTGCAAAAAAGTCATTTTTTCAAACGTAACATCGCCGAGATCAGAAGATTCCAAAGCGTTGCCAGCAGAAACATTTTCAAATGAAATTTGAGGTACCTGCCCAATTTGAAAATTGGTAGAGGATTTAAAATTCGTGGATGAACCCGAACCCGAAACGACGTTGGCATAAGAAATGCCATTGCTGTTACCTAACTTTTCCACGGTAGGGGTATTTCTAGCATTGTTCGAGTGAGACAGCACGAACGTTTGATTTAAAGATGCAGGTACAACCTGACTTTGAGAAAATTTCGGTTTGGATTTCGGCTGATGCTTAGCACGAGAATCCAAAACCTTTTTTCTGATGGGGCAATCCCAGAAATTTGATTTGTGATTTCCACTACAATTTGCACATTTAAATTGGGTGACTTCTTTCACGGGACAATTGTCCTTGTCGTGAGAAGAATCCCCACAAACCATGCATTTTGGAACCATGGCGCAATGATCAGTACCGTGACCGAATGCCTGGCAACGCCGGCACTGGGTCAGATTCTGGCCATTACCGCCATGTTTCTTAAAATGCTCCCACTTTACCCGTACATGGAACAAAAACTGTACTTTGTCCAAAAGTTTCAAATTGTTGATTTCATTTCTGTTGAAATGAATCAGATAAAATTGTGAAGTCAAACCAAAGCGAGAAATATTCCCGTTTGATTTTTTCTTCATTGGTATTACTTGGGATGGGGCAAAGCCAAGCAACACCTTAAGTTCGTTTTTGATCTCATCCACCGACAAGTCGTTGGAGAGGCCTTTCAGGACCGCCTTGAATGGACGAGCATTCTTGGTCTCATACGTGTAGAAATTGTGTTTGTGGTTTTTCAAATAACCAACAAAAGTTTGGTGATCTTGTAAAGATTCCGTCAACAAGCGACATTCTCCTCTTCGACCAAGCTGGAACGAAACCTTCAAATTGCAAGTTTCCTTGCAATTCTTCAGTTGCGTTCGAAAGCTGGCCAAATCGGAGACGGAAGTCACTACAATTGGCGGAGCCTTTACTCGTTTCTCGACGGCAGAAGGCTCAGTACGAGGAGAAGGATCCTTGTCAACAGTTTCGGATAAAACACCGAAACTGTTTGCCAATGGAATTGGAGGATTGACCTCACTTTCAGAATCAGAATCAGACCTCGGATGAGGCTGTTTTCTTCAGCCCGGGAGCATGTTGACAGCTCCCATACAAACTGAGCGTACCTCTTTTTGTGGGCCCAGTGGGCCTAAGATGGCGGCCTTTGATATCATCTAGCCAAACATTTGAAAATGGCGAATAGTTTAAATTAATAAAGTTTTTGCCTACTTTCGGTTTAAAACGACAAAATAAGCATTTGGAATCATTTTCTTGAAAAACTTGTTTAAAGATACGCCACGTTAAAATATTAGTCTCGAACAGTTGGAGGGAGCGTGCCGCGAAAGCCGTCACGAAAAAAAAGTTTCCCATGCAAATTTTGAGTTGCGTTTTTAATGGGCGGACTCCGACGAGGTCCACATGCCATCTGTCGGTGGATACGCGCAACTCACGAAAACTGTCATGTTAGGGGACGGTTGGTTTTCTTTTTCTGTTTCCGTTAGCCGGCTTAGCGTTCAAACGCTTCACCGACGTAACGACCAAATCTTCAGAAGATTTGCGTTTACCTTTGTTTTGACGCATTTTGCAAGCAAAGTTCTCTTAAAAAGATGGCTTCGTTTGTAAAATACAACAAAATTTCAGGTGGGGTTAGTCTTGAAAAGACTGTTTAGAATTTGGGAAAATAACTCAGGTAGTCTTTAAAAAGACTGAGAATTTTTTTTGAAATAACTCTGAGCTTAGGTAGTAAAAAATACCGCAGCTCTAGTGTCCGTTCACCACGAAGGTTCGCAAGACACTGAACGACTAAACAAACACTTAAAAAAATGCTTAAACCTGTGAAAAAGGTTTGTTTCTCAAATTTTATTCTATAAGGATTCTGCAGAGTGAATTTTCATTCAATTACACACCATTTTTGCAAACAAATTCGAATGTGTGACAAAAAATATGTATTATTTTTTGATTTTTAAATTCTCAGGAAAATCCGCACAAAATACAAATTTGGGAATTTCCGGTTTGAAAATTAGCAGAAAATCCTGTTCTGCGATGGACGCATTTATTTAAATCTAGATTATTTTAATTTAATTTCAATTTAATTTTAAGTTAATTAAATTATGCATACAATCTCAATGATTAAATCGATTCAATCAGCATCTTTTGTGATAATGATTTATATGCTTTTTGTTTTTCAATCGAATTTTATTGTAAAATATTTTATAGCATTTTCAGAATATCAACATTAAATAATAAATCTGTTTAAAGTTTCCAGTATTGGCTACTCACAATGTAAGCAAAAGTACCTTATCCCTTCGTCCGGTGTTTTTTTTTTTTGGATTCTTGCATGTATGCTTTAACTCTTGAGCAACTCTCTACGAAATCGGCCGATTTCGACCATTTTTATTTTTTCTATTTTTTGATTTGGCTCAAACTTTGTGGGGGCCTTCCCTATGATCAAATAAGCTATTTTGTGTCATTGGTTCACCCATACAAGTCTCCATACAATTATGGCAGCTGTCCATACAAAAATGGTATGTAAATATTCAAACAGCTGTAACTTTTGAGTGAATTTTCTGATCAATTATCAAGAATATTACGCCCTTTTGAAATGTTAGTCTTGATTTAAAAATTTTCAAAATATTTTTTTCGAAAAGATCGAAAAATTTCACGAATGTTTCATATTTTAACATTGAAAATCGGACCATTAGTTGCTGAGATATCGTCATTAGAAAATGGTGGGTTGTTTTGGTGAGATTTAGAAAACTTCAATTTTCGTGTTTCTTTTTCTTAAAGCGGCTGTATCTCAGCAACCAGAGGTCCAATCTTCAATGTCTCTTAGAAAATTTTATAGCAAATTTTCTGAACTTTTCAAAAAAAATATTTTTAGAAATGGTCACTCATGGTCACTATTTTTAAAAATCAAAAAACTGCAAATATTTCGCTAAAATCAAACTTTCGGTGGCTATATCTTGAAAACGGAGCTTTTTATCAAAAAATCTGTAAAGTACTTTTCGATTGCAAATTCAATTTTGCATTAAAAAATAATGTCAAACTTGTTTTTGCATGAAACTTCGATTTTTTCCAAAAATCACTATTTTTTCAAAAAATCATAACTCGGCGTCAGATTTTTTGACCATGTTTCTCTATAGCTCAAAAGTTGCGGATTTTTGTCCCCTAAAACATATCAAAAAATCTCGAAAATCAAAAAATACGTATTTTGGGAAATTGAGTTTTAGTGAAAAAAAAGTTGATTAAAAAATCTGCAAAAAAAATTTTCCGTGTACCTATTTTTTTCTCAAAAGTCCTCAACAATACCTACAACTTTGCCGAAGACACCAAATTGATCAGAAAATTCACTCAAAAGTTACAGCTGTTTGAATATTTACATACCATTTTTGTATGGACAGCTGCCATAATTGTATGGAGACTTGTATGGGTGAACCAATGACACAAAATAGCTTATTTGGTCATAGGGAAGGCCCCCATAAAGTTTGATCCAAATCAAAAAATACAAATAAAATCCATTTCCGGTTTTGGTAGAGAATTGCTTTCTTATTATTTCTCACCCAGTTTCCGCCCTTTTCGTTCACATCCGTTTCTTTATCTTGGTGCGTTGCATTCTGTTCCTGCAGTTCTCAATCACTCTGCTGGTTGCTGGCTAGTGCGGTTTGGAAACTGCAAGCTCCACATGACTCTATCTCTCTCTGTCGTTCTGTTGGCTTGGACGGACACAATTTCCATCGCCACCATTGCCAACGGCCGACCAGACAGACTTTCGTTAGCCGACGTTCTAGGTTCTCAGCCAGCAGAACGGTTCGTCAATTTCGGCGTCGTCGTTTCCTGCCATGATGCTTATATTGCAACTCTCGTCTCTGAGATGAGCTCTGAGTACACATACGGTGTCCGAAGTTTGCTGTTCCATTTTAAAGCTCATATTTCAGTCAAAATTTAGCAACAGCTAGTACAAGAACTGAAAGGACGGCTCAAATTGCATACGGAAGAAATGAGCCAGCCACAAACTCAAAAAATTGGTATCCTTAGACGTACGGTGATACTAACACAGTTACAGTACAGTGCAGTATGCGAGGATGTATCAAAGAGGACAAAGCCAATCAAGTGTTTTTCTTCAAACGCGCTATACTTTAGCTTTTACTGTGATTGTTTTTTTGGCAGAAAAACTATACTCAGTTGGACGTCATCTTTCTAACATGTGGTTTTCCAAAATCACTTTTATTTTAAATTTCAAACCCTTTTTGAGCAATTAATTTTGCTTACAATTTTCTCAGTTACAGTCATCTCTCATATTCGTAAGAGTTTACAGATCGGCCAATGTTCGAAAAATCATAGCAAACGATAATTGAACAAATGATTTGCTTTTAACTTCATGTGTAAGCTTATCTTGTGATCTTTCGATTGATGTACGTTTTCACGTGTTATATCATGTTTTCAAAGAAAAACATTGACCCTTGAAATCCACAAATTCGGAACACTTTTTTCTTACGGATGTAAACAAACTTTGGTTCTCTCCAGGAGTTCATACTTGTAGCAAAATAATGACTTCACACACTGAAACCAATGAAACTCAAGCATAGTTATGTTTTATGAATGATCTGATACCATTTTTTTTGTTCAAATGTCAGTTAAATTCAGGTGTTCAACAATTGTGGGAGGCACAATAACATCCCACAATTATGGAACAGAAAATTTGGAAGTTTTTGTTCAAATAGTACTACTTTTACTAGTGAAATCGCAAGAGAATGTCCAAATAAAGGTCCTAAAAATAGTTGGATTTACCTCAAATCGCTCACCCAAAGGAAATATATGGCTCAAAATCTGCAGCAGTGGATTTGCTACAGAAAATGTTACATTTTATAACAGTTTTTGCAGCCAGCTCATAGCTCAATTTTGCCCGCGTGTAAACATGTCAGCGATCTGCAGTTCTCACCAACACATAGAATGCTGGCGCGTCCCCGCGCAACACTCTAGAGAGAATAATATGTTCGCGCTCTGTCCCTCACAATTCATTAAGCGTCCATGGCGCGGTGGTAGCGTGTCGGATCAGCAACCTAGAAGTTGATGGTTCAATCCTTGTTCTGTTAGGTTATTTTTTCTGCAATACAATCAATCAGCCGTCGGTAATGTCGATAATTGTCGGTAACGGGCAAAAATGTCATGACCCTCCTATATCGCAAAAAATGCATGAGGACAGATTTCATGCAGATTCTGATAAACTTTCATGCCACCATGCATCACAATTATGCGAAAGCCGGTTGGGTGCTTAAATCTCGAGAACCAGGCAATTGCTCTAAAACAGTGTTTCTCAACCTTCTGCGATCCATTACTCCCTTGACTGATTTGCAAGAACTTCATTCCCCCCCCCCCCCTTTTAATATACTGGTATCAATAAACAAATATAATTACATATTTTTTACACAGCAAAAAATTTCTGTGTAAAATCGCATACAAAAGCATGCACATCACCTTTGTGAGCAAAAGCATGTAATATTGTATGAGAAAACGTGTACACAAACCGTAGTGTACCGAAGAAAAAAAAATCAGGTCTGCTCACCTCAAAAATAACATCAATCCGGCGAGAGTCATATTCAGATTACCAAGTCCGCGCCCCAACCCACTCGGCTATCTCGCCGCTATGAAAATAGTCGGATCAATGCCAATGTAACAGTAGGTTTTCCGTACGTCGTATACTGTGTTAACTGCATACGATGTATGGGGAACCTACAGCTACATCGGTGAAGATCCAAATATTTCATAGCGGCGAAATAGCCGAGTGGGTTGGGGCGCGGACTTGGTAATCAGAAAATGACTCTCGCCGGATTGATGTTATTTTTGGGGTAGGCAGACCTGATTTTTTTTCTTCGGTACATGCTTTTTGTGTACACGTTTTCTCATACAATATTACATGCTTTTTCTCACAAAGGTGATGTGCATGCTTTTGTATGCGATTTTACACAGAAATTTTTTGCTGTGTAAAAAATATGTAATTATATTTGTTTATTGATACCAGTATATTAAAAGGGGGGGGGGGGGGGGGGGGAATGAAGTTCTTGCAAATCAGTCAAGGGAGTAATGGATCGCAGAAGGTTGAGAAACACTGTTTTTGCATGCGATTTTACCATCGGATTTTTTGCTGTGTAGGTTTGCAAAAATATTACAATTTTCATAACAAATTAATGTGTAAATTACGCAAAAAACTATAGTAGGTATTTGAAAACGTTTTATTTTAATTAAAAAAAACTTACAGACAACGCAGGTTTGATTTTGTTGATTGTTTGTTTATTTGATCAATTTTTCTTGAACAAGAAAAGCCACTATTCTAGGCTTCTTTTCGTTTAAATTACAATAAATAAATACAATTATAAAATATGTACAAATATTAAATAAAATTAATAATTATCTGCGGCAGAAGACAGATTACTCTAAAAAATGTGAAGAATTCAAACAATCTTAATAGATCAAAAATTTTTTTTTCAATTTCCAATTATTTTTCAAAAAAATGTTCTTATTGAAAAGTGTACAAAAATCTCACAGAAACCAGCAAAAAAATCTGTTTTAAAAAAATCTGCTTGTGTCCAAAAAAATAGAAATGCCTAAGAAATATTAAAAAATTCATTTTATTGTTTCAAGAAATCTACCCCTAATGTTAGTAAAAGTTAATCTTTCCTTGTTCCTGAGGGGAACTCCCGTGAAGAGTATCGGGGCCGCCATTTTCAAAGCGCATTCAGTGACGGTTTCTTATTCAACTTAATGTTAACATTTTAAGGTTAATGTTAACATTCCATAGGTTGTCTTCCTAAGGAGTCTTGATAAGGTCCAGTTTGTGACGATACACTACCTTCCCTTCACTAAGCAATCGAATCCAGAAGGGAAACGATCGTCAGTTGTGTTGGTCCAAGCCGGGATTTGAACCCCGATCTACCGGTTACGAGGCGGAAGCGTTACCCCTGGGCTACGTGGCTCTGTCCCTTATTCAAGATATTTCGAAAACAGCCCAAAAAGCAAAAAATGAACATTTTGTTTATATGACTTTATCGACAAAAAAAGCTATGGGGCTTACCTAAATACATAACAAATTTATGGCAATAATCAGACATCAGCCAAGTTGTTTTAAGAACACTCCGTGCTCAAACATAACCCACTTCAACGAATTATCTCTCTGAGATACAACTTTACGCAGTAAGCCTGGCCGCTTTAACGTATGTGATATTTCAATGCATTCCGATTCAATGGTGTACTAGAAATGTTAATAAATGACAAGAAGAGTGCTAACAGCATAATCTTACATAAGACACTCACCATGATCCTTTCGAAAGATTTTCTGCCTTAGGATTTGATTAGATTAGATTAGGTATTAGCACTGACGAACTGACGTGCCACTCCATACATATTTTTGAGAAAATTATGACCGCAAATTCTCCAGCAAACACCAACTCCATCTACCTTCAGGTTCGCTGAACTATTTCTCCCTCCCACACGTGTTTTCGATATTGCGACTATGCTTCAATTTGTAATCTGCGTCGTTTCAAAAAAGTATGCTTTCAGAACGATTTTGGAGCGCGCTGTTCGTTTCGGCGAAAGCGTGTGTCAGTTTATGATGACTTCAACAATACATTGCATGTAAACATTGGCGCGAATCGAAAAAAGAGAGCTATAGTGAAGAGAGGGAAGAGAGAAAAAGAGGTTGACAGATTGTTCGCTAGAAGCCCTAGAAGCAAAAACGCCAAACAAGAAGAAGACAACTGCGGTCAAAAGTGGTTTGCTCGTGGCACGTCAGTTCGTCAGTGGTATTAGATTTGGGTAATTCTCCGCCAACTCACACAGCTGTTGCCCCGACCCCTCTTCGATTTGCGTGAAACTTTGTCCTAAGGGGTAACTTTTGTCCCTGATCACGAATCCGAGTTCCGTTTTTTGATATCTCGTGACGGAGGGGCGGTACGACCCCTTCCATTTTTGAACATGCGAAAAAAGAGGTGTTTCTCAATAATTTGCAGCCTGAAACGGTGATGAGATAGAAATTTGGTGTCAAAGGGACTTTTATGTAAAATTAAACGCCCAATTTGATGGCGTACTCAGAATTCCGAAAAAACGTATTTTTCATCGAATAAAACACTAAAAAAGTTTTAAAAATTCTCCCATTTTCCGTTACTCGACTGTAAAAATTTTTGAAACATGTCATTTTATGGGAAATTTAATGTACTTTTCGAATCTACCCAGAAGTTGGTCGTCATCGACCATGGCCGTTCATGGTCACCCGCGACAGACACGGACGACGAAACAAAGAGAAACGCAAAAAGTAACTTTTTCAAAACTTTTTTTCGTAAAATCGCGATAACTCGTGATGTTTATAAGCAAACCCCTTATGTCTATATATCAAAAAATTTTTAATTGTCTGCTCTACAACTTTGTAGAACATTGTTATACTCTAAAAAATAACCCTGCAAAGTTAGAAAAAACACGAAATTTGAAAATGAAAAACTGGGTCAATGTAGATTCGAAAAGTACATTAAATTTCCCATAAAATGACATGATAACCAGATTTTGCACCTATGACTCAAAATATGTCTGTTTTAGTAACATTAAACAGATAAAAAAATAAAATTAAATAAAAATACATACTTTTGGAACCCAACTTTTAGTGAAAAAGTTAAATAACGAAACACGTAATTTTTTTTAGAGCGTATCCATTTTTTCTAAATAGTCTTTATTATATCCCGAAAATACCAAATGGATCAGATCATCCCATCTCAAGCTACAGATTTGCATATATTTGCATAACCATTTGTATGACGGGCTGGGCAATATTGCATGGGTAAAAATGTTGCAAATGACTTCTTTTGACATGAGGAACGTATAGACAAAGATTCATACAAATAAAAAAAACGCGAAATAGTTTGCAAAAAATTCGGTAGCTAAACTTATGAAGGGATCGTACTTTTTGAATTATTACTCAACAGAAATTTGCCATTAGTGTAGTCGCAGGACGCAGTAGAAGCTGAAGTCGGTGAAGTCCAGCTTTTGAGATTTGGATTCAGAGTCGAAGTCGCTAAATCTGTGAAGCTGGAAACGAAAAAGCTGAATTTTCAAACTCCTTTTTGTTTGACAAAAAGTTTAACATGCTGTAATACATTTTTGAATGAGTAAGAAAAGAAGTCTATCGGTTCAAAGGGAAGCAACGCGCATTTCCATTTGGGGCAGGATCACTTTAATAATGCGACTCTAAGTGGGGAAGGTAAGGCGGCTACAAACTGGGGTGGTAAGTTTCTGATAACGGCACTGCTGCGGGCATCCCCACCATCAAAGAGCGCAACATATATTCGTAATATGTTGAATTAAATATGCATTAGTTTGGGTTGATTTTCAATTATGCTGCAGCGGCACTTTCTAAACTGGAAATGCCATGATTTTGATTGTTCTAAACCCTGCCAAACTAGAGTGCCAGAAAAATTCTCGTCTCGTGTTGCAGAAGCCTGGACTCAAGATGGATAAAGGAGCAAAAAAAATCGAGAAAAACAGAGGAAAACAGAAGCCTTTCATGGAAGATGAATATTTATAATTTCCTAGAGGTATAATACTCGTTGCGTTGCCAATGTGGAGTCCTCCGGTATCATCGCATGTCCCAGGCATCCACCTTAAAGTGCAACATTAAAGCTGCCGAGTCGAGCTCGGGGCCCGGTATCGCCGTATTAAAGCCATCACGGTTGAATTTGCGGAGGGGAGCACAAAGGGTATACACGAGCAGCAGGAAACTCTGTCAATTTTCAACGATGCGTGACCACGCAATGTGCCGATGGCTGGACTGGTTTTTGGGGTGGTAAATATAACCAGGCAGTGTGTGTGTGTGTTGGGAAAAATCCCCAATAGGTGGTACGGGGGCCCACTATCAGAAGCTTGGGGAGGTTGAATTGCACATGCAGCGATAGCGAAATTTTTGTGTTAATATGCGCCGAGAGGCGGTGAATCACACGGGACGACATGAGAAACCACGTGCAAATTCTGGCAAGGAAAAGTTTTTCCTTTTGCGCTGTGGTCAAAATTGCCAAACATTTCCAAACTTAATCTTTAGTCCGAATCTCGAGTCTCGATGGGCGACCCCTTGAAGGTACCCCAGAACTTCAACGCAGGTTCCTTAAAAACTTGACGTTATTTTCAAAGCAGCAGTATAGATACAGTGCTAGTAATGTACACTCGCAGCAGTAATTCTGCTCGCACGGCTTTCAAATTCGTGTCGATTTTCTGTGCCAAGCTGAGCAGAGCGAGTGTACAGGGAACGTTCAGAAAGTATGCTTTTCGTCGCTTTCTGTGGAAGAGCGAATGAATTCCATACATTATGGGGTTGAAACTGGCCAAGTAAGTTTCGAGATGCTACGCACAGGGTTGGATAGGGTCGATTTTGCCGTACTTGATTGGGTACCTGGCCAAGCAAGTATTTTATTTCAGCATCCATCCTGCCAGCGCAGATCAATCCCGTTCACGATGGTCCGCTCGCCACATCAAGTATTGTAATTGTTGACTATGCTTCAGCTTATTCGACATACTCAGATCTTGACTGGCAGAATGCACCCATAAAGTATGAAATATCGAGTCGCTTTAATTTCTTGCTAGAAAATTATAAAACTTATTTGCGCGATGAGCTAAAATTTCTAAAGCAACTTGTCATTTATGAAACTCTTCGTTGGTGTTGGTGTGCCTGGCCTGGCGTATTCAAATTCGAGCCGGGTTCTCCTCGTGTGGGACAACAGCTCCTTGCCATCGCTGCTGCCGCCATCCAGCCTATTTTAAAGCATGTTCGACTCTCTCCTTCCCTGTCTCTCCTTTGCTGCTGTGTCGCTCTCTATCGCATCCCGAGCAAGGGTAAATAATACCTTATTCTGATATTAATACCTTTATTTATTTATTTATTTATGTATTTATCATCTTTGCCGATTTTACATTTTTTTTACTAACTAAGCAACAACATTCTACTTCTAAACACTGATTTTTTACTTACTTACTTACTTATGAACAGTTCTCTAGGATTTCGGTCATTCGATTTTTTTTGTATTTTTTAATCCGGCTGAAACTTTTTTGGTGCCTTCGGTATGCCCAAAGAAGCCATTTTGCATCATTAGTTTGTCCATATAATTTTCCATACAAATTTGGCAGCTGTCCATACAAAAATGATGTACGAAAATTCAAAAATCTGTATCTTTTGAAGGAAATTTTTGATCGATTTGGTGTCTTCGGCAAAGTTGTAGGTATGGATACGGACTACACTGGAAAAAAATGGTACACGGTAAAAAAAATTTGGTGATTTTTTTATTTAACTTTTTATCACTAAAACTTGATTTGCAAAAAAACACTATTTTTATTTTTTTTTTATTTTTTGATATGTTTTAGAGGACATAAAAAACCAACTTTTCAGAAATTTCCAGGTTGTGCAAAAAACCATTGACCGAGCTATGAATTTTTTAATCAATACTATTTTTTAAAAAAAATCGAAATCTTGGTCGCAAAAATTTTTTAACTTCAATTTTCGATGTAAAATTGAATTTGCAATCAAACAGTACTTTAGTGAAATTTTGATAAAGTGCACCGTTTTCAAGTTATAGCCATTTTTGTGTAACTTTTTTCAAAATAGTCGCAGTTTTTCATTTTTTTAAATTAGTGCACATGTTTGCCCACTTTTGAAAAAAATAATTTTGAAATGCTGAGAAAATTCTCTATATTTTGCTTCTTTGGTTTTTGTTGATACGACCTTTAGTTGCTGAGATATTACAATGGAAAGGTTTAAAAACAGGAAAATTGATGTTTTCTAAGTCTCACACAAACAGCCCACCATTTTTCAATGTCGATATCTCAGCAACTAATGGTCCGATTTTCAATGTTATAATATGAAACATTTGTGAAATTTTCCGATCTTTTCGAAAACAATATTTTCAAAATTTTCAAATCAAGACTAACATTTCAAAAAGGCCAAACATTCAATATTTCGCCCTTTTAAAATGTTAGTCTTAGTTTAAAAATTTTGAAAATATTGTTTTCGAAAAGATCGGAAAATTTCACAAATGTTTCATATTTTAACATTGAATATCGTACTATTAGTTGCTGACATATCGACATTGAAAAATGGTGGGCTGTTTGTGTGAGACTTAGAAAACATCAATTTTCCTGTTTTTAAACCTTTGCATTGCAATATCTCAGCAACTAAAGGTCGTAGGGGGAGAGGGGGTAATATGCACCCCCGGGGCAAAATGCACCCCCTGCTTTTCTCGGTATTTGGAAGAACTTTCCGGGGAAAAATCATAGAAATTGGAAGCTTAACATTGCTAAACCATGCTGGAAAAATTTGAGCATCGCAGTATAAAAACAGCTCAAGTTATTTGCAAAACTTTAAAATGTTGTGTTTTCATCTAATTTTCTTTGCACTTTTATTATGATTTTTGGACAATATAAAAAGCATTTATTGATATTGTAAGTGTTGAGGTAAATAGTTTTTGCCATAATCTTCATTATTCTGTAGATAGATGAGTCAAAAAACATCAAAAAATGCATTTTTAATTAAATTTTCTGCAAAAAGCGTGGTCGGGGCAAAATGCACCGCTGTGAAGCTCCTTAGTAAAAACAGCGGTGTCATCTAGTGGTGACTAGTGAAAACTGATTTTACCCGGTGCATTTTGCCCCATGTTGTGGTGCATTTTGCCCCGTTGTTGTAGTGCATTTTGCCCCAATGTTGCGGTGCATACTGCCCCGCATGATTGTTTGAAATAAATCAAAAATGTTTTTAGAAATTTGATATTATCGAACAATTTTGAGGTTTTTTAAGACTTTTTTCACATGGATGACGAAGAATAATAGTTGTTTTAGAACATCGAACAAAATTCTTCCACAGTTATGCTGTAATGGTTGAGAAATCACAGTTTTCCCTTAGGGGGTGCATATTACCCCCTCTCCCCTATCAACAAAGTCTGATGAAGCAAAATATAGAGAATTTTCTCAGCTTTTCAAAAATATTTTTTTCAAAAGTGGGCAAACATGTGCACTAATTTAAAAAAATGAAAAACTGCGACTATTTTGAAAAAAGTTACATAAAAATGGCTATAACTTGAAAACGGTGCACTTTATCAAAATTTCACTACAGTACTTTTTGATTGCAAATTCAATTTTACATCGAAAAATGAAGTTGAAAAATTTTTGCGACCAAAATTTCGATTTTTTGAAAAAAATAGTATTGATTAAAAAATTCATAGCTCGGTCAATGGTTTTTTGCACAACCTGGAAATTTCTGAAAAGTTGGCTTTTTATGTCCTCTAAAACATATAAAAAAATAAAAAAAATTAAAAATAGTGTTTTTGTGCAAATCAAGTTTTAGTGATAAAAAGTTAAATAAGAAAATCACCAAATTTTTTTTACCGTGTACCATTTTTTTCCAGTGTAGTCCGTATCCATACCTACAACTTTGCCGAAGACACCAAATCGATCAAAAATTTCCTTCAAAAGATACAGATTTTTGAATTTTCGTACATCATTTTTGTATGGACAGCTGCCAAATTTGTATGGAAAATTATATGGACAAACTAATGATGCAAAATGGCTTCTTTGGGCATACCGAAGGCACCAAAAAAGTTTCAGCCGGATTAAAAAATACAAAAATTAAAATTGAAGAAAAAAGACCGATTTCGTAGAGAATTGCTCTTATGCGTCCTGCTCCCCAGTGGAGCATAGGGCCGCGTTGAAGGATTTCCACTGTTGACGATTCTCTGCTTTCGTCTCCACTTGGCGCCAGCTTAACGTCCCTGTAGGGAATGGATAGGGCAAATATAAATAATTATAAAATAAAATATGTGAAATGAATAATCATCTTTTAAACAATAAAATAAATAAATGGTAAAGCGAGGGTTAATTTGATCAGAATGCCATAAAAAGAGAAAATGAGTGAGATGACAGCAGAAACTAGCGAGCGTGTGTGAGAGAAAAGAGAAATCGCGTTGTAAGCGTTCGTGTTGAACAAGATCAGTCTGGTGTTTGAGCATAGAACGAACGGATGTATTTTGAACGGTTTCTGAAAATTACAAATTAAAAAGAAAATGCGACCAAAAAACACTACAGTCCCGTCAACAGCACTGATTTCTTGGTGGAGGCTTCTCCGCCAAGAGCCTCTTGGTCTGCCCCGATCGCGTTGTCTTTGAGGGTTCCAGTCCAGCGCTTCTCGGCAGATCTCGTGCGCATCCTTACGTAGCGTGTTGCCGATCCATCTTCACTTGCGCTCTCGGATCTCGACGTGAATGGGCTTCTGCGGCCTCTGCTGACACCGCCGAGGCAACTCCGCATTAGATACCCAGTTTCGGGTCCACCAGGCGCGAAGGATGTTGCGTAGGCAGCGGTTCACAAAGACTTGTAGCTTCGACGTGTTCTGGCTCGATACGCACCCGGTCTCACTCCCGTAGAGCAACACCGACTTGACGTTCGAGTTGAAGATCCTTAGTTTTGTGCGCAAGCTGATTTGGTTTGATCGCTACAAGGTGCGCAGACCTGCGAAAGCACCTTTGGTTTTCTTGATCCGCGTGGATTTTAGAGCTTGGTACCACCATCAGGCGCAATCTGGCTACCAAGGTACTGGAAAGTGTCGACCTTCTCAACGTTTTCACCAGCTACCGTGAAGCCTTGAGCGCGTTCCGTGTTCACTACCATCGACTTGGTCTTGGAGACATTGACTTTCAGACCCGCCGCCGTGGAGCATGCAGCTAAGTCATCCAGCTTGTTTTGAATGTCATTTCCTCTCTGCGAGAACAGCACAATGTCATCCGCAAAGTCGAGGTCGTTTAGATCCTCCATCCTAATCGGCTGCCAAAGCAGCCCACGGTTTTGCACACGGTCCAACGCTCCAGCTAACACCTCATCGATGACGATGAGGAACAGTAAAGTAACGGCGACAGGATGCATCCTTGCCTCACCGACAAGACTCCGTTATGCACAACCCGGTAAACGAAAGCCTCGTACTGCATCTTGACGAGTTTGATGATCCTCTCTGGAACACCCTTGAGCCCAAGGGGTTCCCACTACAGACTGTCTAGGGAAACAGACTGGCCAATGCAAAATAAACAGGCACTGGCAACGTATGTTTTGCGTTGCAGAAGTTGCAGAAAATACAACACCTCCAGGCTTCAGTCAGCAACCGAGGGAAAACCAACTAACATAAACGCGTGAAGGCAGTAGTGAGAGTGACCTGTTTTCACCACAAGAACTTCTGAACATTTTCATCGAGATGACAACAACTCTGCGTGGAGCATTCATCTTAAAATACAGTTTGTAGTTTACTCGTTCTAATGATCTTGAATATTTCAATAAATTTAGTTTTTTTTAGTTTTAAATTAGGATTAGTTGTTAAAATGATTTTTTCTTTATTACTCAAATGTATTCTACTCAATGCAATGATGTAAAACAATTTGAAATAAATAAAATAAATGTGATCAGTTAATAATAAAACGAAAAATACAACAAAGATGAAGAGCATTAAGCCATACCACTTAGCATGTAAAAGAAATGTAATTATTATAAGAAAGTTCAATAAAGACATATTAAATTTTAAAAGTTCAGCATAGCAAAGTATAGCATTACGGGTTTGCACCACGCTGTAGGGGATGGTCAATGTAATATTCTTATACAATTTGATAGTTGAGGCAAAAAACAGAGACCAAAATATGCCCTTGGTTTCCCAGGAAAAGATTATACAACACCACTGAAGGGCAAAAAACAAGACCATATCATTTTCAACTTTTGTTTTATTTAGTAGTTTTCTTTTGCTCTAGGAATGCCGCTGTTCCCAAGTAACCGCGGGACACTAAAAAGTAACATTATATCAACTCTATATCAAAATATAAAGTAAGCTATTTACAGTCACATAACTCTATATCTTCTTGTAAAGTGAGAATAAAGCCAAAAGTGGCGACGTTTAGAGTTGATATACAGTAACTTTTGTAAATGTTGATATAGAGTTATGCTGCAGAAAAACAACAAAATACTACATTACCGACACTTGTGCGGTGAGTTTCAAAAAGCTTTTTTAGCACCAAGCATTTCCTTCTCTTTTCTTTGAAGAGCTTTTTCCAACCGATTTGACTTTTTTTGATACATTACTCCACCTTAGAGATTCCGAGCTTGGATGAAATGAAAGTTCCAGTTGAAGTCATGCGCGCCATCCATCTTCTCTATCTGAGAATATGTCATCAGAGAAGATATTTGTCGATGGAGTCTTTCTTACGTGTGTCCTTCAAATTTATGAAGAAAAAACACTTGCGATGTTTTGCCAACATTTTTTTTAAATCACGATAAATGCAGT
This sequence comes from Culex pipiens pallens, assembly GCF_016801865.2. Taxonomy (NCBI): domain Eukaryota; kingdom Metazoa; phylum Arthropoda; class Insecta; order Diptera; family Culicidae; genus Culex; species Culex pipiens. Next base: position 116,193,077 of record NC_068938.1, read on the forward strand.
CATGACTTAATTAAAAACATACACAGAACGTCAAATATCACTTCACAAAAAATAAAATATCACTTTTCGTATGTTGCAACTAGGGGGCTGAACTAAATTGAAATGCCTTGGCCAGAAATTCCTTGTCTGCTGCTGAAGTTCTTGACTGGACAGAGATTCTATAATTTCTCATGATGAACACGACCTGCTGATAAATAGAAATCAGTCAACACTTCTGGAAGCAGGATAATTAATTAATATTTACTCACAAAAAAAAATGGAGGCAGAAATATGTTTCACTCTAAACGTAAACAAACGTTTTGGAACAAACCCGCAAAACTTTAACTGCTTCCACTAATGTTGATTTAATGGCTTGAAACATTTATAGAACTGTCAAAGTTTTGAAGCATTTTAGAAGTTGATTTAGTGTTATGAAACATTGTGGGCTTACTCTATATAGACATACAATGCTTCACTTTAATGCTTCAAAACATTTTTGTGTAGAATGATTTGAAGCTTTAATTGGCTGTTCTATATGGCATTATACAGTAGGCAATAATGTTTCAAGCAACAAATGTTTCAAAGTATTTTAAAATACTATATAAAGTGACATAACATCGGGAATGCTTAGTTAGGGTGAATTTAGAGTTTTGATTTATTGCTTGTGGTTACTTGGGTTATTTGCCCAAGTAATACCAAAATATGGCATTCCCGTGTTGTTTCCCCCTGCTCGGGATTACGGTCTGGTTTTTCCTGTATCTGCTTGCCTGCCAGCCTTGCTGTATCTTGCCTCTTTTTGTGCTCGGAATTCTCACCCTCAGCGTCTTCGGATCTTCATTTCACCCTCTCTCTCTCTTGGCGTCCTTCGTCCACCTGATTCCCCCGTCCTGCGAGTCTCCTATCCTCCTCCTTCTGCTTCTTTTGCTTCCAGCTAAGTGCAGTATGTATGTGTGTGTGTGTGTGTGTGTGTTTGCATCCATGTGAAGATGGTCAGTGAAATTTTGCACTTTCAATACCATGTTGAACGTTAGTAGTGACTTTTTTTAGTCAACCTTTATCTTAATGCAAACTTTGCGCTTTAGTATATGTACCGTAAACTGGACCTAATAAGGTCGTCAACTGTGTGCTTGGATGGAATTCGAAATTTCAAAAGTTAAATACTTTTGCTTTAGAACTAGTCAAGACACATACCTTTTTATGTTTGGCAGTTTGCTTGCAAACTCAAAAACCAGACAAATTGTATGCAGGTAGACGATTTGTCCAGTACCAGAGTTTGTTTTGAAAATGACCTAATAAAAAATAAGTTAAATTGGAGTTTAGTTGTCGTTTAGTAAAATCTCGATAAGTTGGGGAGAGTGGGAAGACTTGATCCTTAACCTTTATCTCGTCAGCATATGGGTTTAAAAACATATCGTGCCTTCCATTTCATTAGGGCACAACACATTGATAAACAAAGGTCCCTCTCACACCTTATGCAAACTGTCATTCGATTGAAAGGGCTCTTGTTTTGAACAGTTTTGTGCCCTAATGAAATGTTGGGCTTTACTCAAACACACTTAAAAAAACTAGCCTAATCCTCCTACGTGGTTGGTGCTTTCCTCACTCCTAAGCAAATATGGATCACACAAAAGTTCATAATTTTCGTATAAATAGAGAAATATCACTTAAGTGGTTATAACTTGAGACAGAGTTGCCATTTTTTTTTTTAGACTCGTTTCAATAACCTATCCAACGATAGGTCGGATGATGGATCCGGACATACTTTTCGTACAGATAAGTGAGCTTCAAAAAAGTACATAAATGAGCAGTTCTCTACGGAATCGGTCTTTTTTCTTTAATTTTAATTTTTGTATTTTTTAATCCGGCTGAAACTTTTTTGGTGCCTTCGGTATGCCCAAAGAAGCCATTTTGCATCATTAGTTTGTCCATATAATTTTCCATGCAAATTTGGCAGCTGTCCATACAAAAATGATATGTGAAAATTCAAAAATCTGTATCTTTTGAAGGAATTTTTTGATCGATTTGGTGTCTTCGGCAAAGTTGTAGGTATGGATATGGACTACACTGAAAAAAAATGATACACGGTAAAAAAAATTGGTGATTTTTAATTTAACTTTTTGTCACTAAAACTTGATTTGCAAAAAAACACTATTTTTATTTTTTTTCATTTTTTGATATGTTTTAGAGGACATAAAATGCCAACTTTTCAGAAATTTCCAGAATGGGCAAAAAATCTTTGACCGAGTTATGATTTTTTGAATCAATACAGATTTTTTCAAAAAATCGAAATATTGGTCGCAAAAATTTTTCAACTTCATTTTTCGATGTAAAATCGAATTTGCAATCAAAAAGTACTTCAGTGAAATTTTGATAAAGTGCACCGTTTTCAAGTTATAGCCATTTTCAGGTAACTTTTTTGAAAATAGTCGCAGTTTTTCATTTTTTAAAAATAGTGCCCATGTTTGCCCACTATTAAAAAAAATATTTTTGAAAAGCTGAGAAAATTCTCTATATTTTGCTTTTTCGAACTTTGTTGATACGACCCTTAGTTGCTGAGATATTGCCATGCAAAGGTTAAAAAACAGGAAAATTGATGTTTTCTAAGTCTCACCCAAACAACCCACCATTTTCTAATGTCGATATCTCAGCAACTATAGGTCCGATTTACAATGTTAAAACATGAAACATTCGTAAAATTTTCCGATCCTTTCGAAAAAAATATTTTCAAAATTTTAAATCAAGGCTAACATTTCAAATGGGCGTAATATTTAATGTTTGGCCCTTTTGAAGTGCTAGTCTTGATTTAAAATTTTTGAAAATATTTTTTTCGAAAAGATCAGAAAATTTTACGAATGTTTCATATTTTAACATTGTAAATCGGACCTATAGTTGCTGAGATATCGACATTAGAAAATAGTGGGTTGTTTGGGTGAGACTTAGAAAACATCAATTTTCCTGTTTTTTAACCTTTGCATGGCAATATCTCAGCAACTAAGGGTCGTATCAACAAAGTCCGAATAAGCAAAATATAGAGAATTTTCTCAGCTGTTCAAAAATATTTTTTTAACAATGGGCAAACATGGGCACTATTTTTAAAAAATGAAAAACTGCGAATATTTTGAAAAAAGTTACATAAAAATGGCTATAACTTGAAAACGGTGCACTTTATCAAAAATTCACTACAGTACTTTTGATTGCAAATTCAATTTTACATCGAAAAATGAAGTTGATAAATTTTTGCGACCAATATTTCGATTTTTTGAAAAAATCTGTATTGATTCAAAAAATCATAACTCGGTCAAAGATTTTTTGCCCATTCTGGAAATTTCTGAAAAGTTGGCATTTTATGTCCTCTAAAACATATCAAAAAATGAAAAAAATTAAAAATAGTGTTTTTTTGCAAATCAAGTTGTAGTGACAAAAAGTTAAATAAGAAAATCACCAAATTTTTTTTTACCGTGTATCATTTTTTTTTCAGTGTAGTCCATATCCATACCTACAACTTTGCCGAAGACACCAAATCGATCAAAAAATTCCTTCAAAAGATATAGATTTTTGAATTTTCTCATATCATTTTTGTATGGACAGCTGCCAAATTTGTATGGAAAATTATATGGACAAACTAATGATGCAAAATGGCTTCTTTGGGCATACCTTTGGGTTTCAGCCGGATTAAAAAATACAAAAAAAATCGAATGACCGAAATCTCAGAGAATTGCTCAAATATCTCTTAAGCATTATGCAAGAGCAAAACTTGGTATCATACCAATTTATGGTATTGTTTTGATATTGCAAAATTTGTCGATGATCGGATAAGTATATTTTTTTGTATTGCAATTTTTCTGAAACATTGGGAAAAATTTTACAAGGTCATGGTCATAATTTGAGACAGGGTTGCCAGATATTCAATCTTACAGATTCATTTGAATGGTCTGTGCTGAGAAAACTGAGTGACAATTTTGGTAACACTCATACACACAGGCACACAGACAGACAGACATTTGTTCAGTTTTCGATTCTGAGTCGATAGGTATAGAGCGGATTCGCTACTTCGAACATCCGCTAATTCGACTGAAGTTGACGTTTCAACACCATTGTTCGACAATTTCCGAACACGTGGTTCCAAGCTTTCGATAGCTGTTTGTCGTTCCAATAAGCGAATTTGGATTCGCTCATTCGAACGCAGTTCCATTCGAATTAGCGTATCCGCTTTGAATACGTGAATGTGGGTCTTTGAGCTATATGTGAATAATTCATCTTTAGAGCAGGATTGTGCAAATTGTGTGAACTTGATTTAAAAAAAATATTAAAAAAATAATCAAATTTTAATAAAATTTGCATAGTTCCACAATAAATTTCAAATAGCTTGTAGCCTTGGATATAAGCAAGCAGCCTATCTTACTCAAACTAAACGTGAACTGGCACTTGAACAAGTGAGATAGACTATTTGTTTACATCCAAGGTTGCGCTTTTAGAAAAAAAATACTATTGAAATACACCTCGAACACATCTATTTTCATTGTATTATTTTGCCTCTCACCCGGTCGGCCTGGGTTCGATCCCAGACGGTCCCGGTGGCATTTTTCGAGATGAGATTTGTCTGTTCACGCCTTCCGTCGGACAGGGAAGTAAATGTTGGCCCCAGACTAACCTAAAAAGGTTTGGTCGTTAGCTCAGTCCAGGTGGAGTCGCTGGTAGGCAGTTGGACTAACAATCCAAAGGTCGTCAGTTCGAATCCCGGGATGGATGGAAGCTAAGGTGTAAAAAGAGGTTTGCAATTGCCTCAACAATCAAGCCTTCGAACACCTAGTTTTGAGTAGGAATCTCGCAATCGAGAACGCCAAGGCAATGCTGTAGAGCGAATAATTTGATTTTTTTTATTTTTCTCGTAGAACACTACCTTTTTTTCAAAACATTATTATTCATGCATAAATTGTTTGGTAAACAAATCATAACTACAGATTGTCAAGGCAAACAGATTGGCCAATGTTTGACAGATCCAAACGCGCTGGACACCAACCGCCCTTTACGCCTAGCAAAACTGGCAGTGTTGCAAGCGCTAAACATATGTTGCCAGTGCCAATTTATTTTGCAACGACCAATCTGTCTCTCTTGACAATCTGTAACCATAACCCATGCCATTATCATTTAAATTGTTAAAAAATGCGCAAATGAAATTTCTGGGGCAATACAAATATTACTGTGCATGTTCATTTTTACCTGGGTGCTGAATAGTGGTTCGAAAAACGGCCTCAATTTTGAACTGTCAAAGTGGAACCAATTTACTGTTCGCCAAAAGTAGAGAGTATTGTTATCGATCATTAATTTTTTTTTTTGAAGAATGAAAAATATGTTGCTTTTGAGGACCTGAAGTTGAAGTCAAGAAATTTTAAGAAAGCTGAAGACGAGATCTTCATTTTTTTCATAATTATGGATGGAAATTGTTTATGGTCGCTCTTATTTTGTTTAAATGGGCTAACACCCCAGAAGCTGTCTTTATTGTTTGATTCCATTTGAAAACCTACTGGTTTAGTGAATATCTCCTATGTTTGTTGAATCAGCTTCGCTAGAATAAGCAAAGTTTTTTCGCTGGACTAGGAAAAGCTGCAAAATTCCAAAAACAGCCAGTGTATTTATCCACGACATCGCAGAATTACGCTGCAGTTCTTCGTCACCCGTAAAAACGAAAAACCTCTTCAAACTTGATAACACACACAATTTTCAAGCCAAAAATGGAGCCTAACATTTTATTAGGGCACAAAACTTTTGTTAACAATAGTGTATCCCTTTCACTCAAATGACAGTTTGCATAAGGTGTAAGAGGGATACACTCTTGTTTACAAAAGTTTTGTGCCCTAATGAAATAGAAAGCACGAAATGACAAAAACTAGACAAAATAAAACACATACTACTGATAATAAAAAAGCTCATTTACCAGTAAGAAAAAAGTCATGCAAGTGCTTGACAGCCTCCTACTTTGTAGATGTAAATAAAGTGGGATCATTCGAAAATCACGCTACGCACTCTCTCTATAGTACATACTGCCAAACATTCTTTACCCTCACTAATGTTGAGTTAGTGTTTTGAAACATTTAAAGAAATGTCAAAGTGTGATGTAACTTTAAAAGCTTACTTCACATTGATATATAAAGCTTACCATTAATGCTTCGAAACATTATTGAGCTAAATGCTTTGAAACTTTAATTGGCTGTTCTATATGTCATTATACAGTAGGTAATAATGTTTCAAGCTACAAATGTTTCGAAACATTGGGAAAGACTATTTAAAGTGTCATAGCATCAGGAAAGTTTATTTAGAGTGGATTTAGAGTTTTGATTTAGTGCTTCTGGTTACTTGGGTATTCATCACCCAGATTTTTACTTAGAATATATAAAATTTTAGTGAAAAACACGAAACACAACATATTTTTGTGTGTTTTGGTTATAAAATGTTCTGTTTTCATTATATTTTCACATTCAGGAAAGATGTTCCTTGCATCCCTGCATTTCCGATAAGAAATTATATGATCTGAACCATAAATCATGTCAACGTGAACTTATAGAAATACAAAATTGAAATAGGCGAAGCACAGGGAAAATGTCAAGGACACATTCTCCGGCAATGTACACCTTAGGATGAAATTTTGAAAAGCGTGTATGAGCTATTTGGATATTTTTCCTCGATTCTAGACTACTTGAAGCTTCAAAAATCATGGTTTTCATTAATTGATCATTTGAATATTATTATGTACAAGTTGGTTAAGTTATATAGTTAATTCGTGATAAAATCATCGTTTTAAAACATTTTTCTAAAAACTCCTGGTTTTCAGCGAAATAAAATCCAAAAGTTATTCTTTTGTTTGCATTTTGTAGGTTTTTAGATGTACTAAACGGAAATGTCATGGATTTGCAGTTTATCTTAAGTTAAGTATTTTTTCAAACTAGTGTAAGTTTACCATTTTATTGCGTTGCAACGTCACGAAAAAGGGACAGTTGTTAATGCCAACAGGAAACTAAACATTCAATCGTTTTGATATTTTGGATGCTCTTTGTACTTGGAAAGAGCTTTCAAAAGCAACCTAGAGCGACTTAATTGGTTGTCTAGATCCAAAGTTACATCAGGTTGCAACGCCACGAAATTTTAAAACATATTGGTCATATGGCAAAAAAGGTGTATGCGTAGTTGGTTTTTGAAGATAAAAGGATACAAAATATTATATATTTTTTAATATAATGTTTCCGAGCATATTTACAGAAGAATTGTACATGGGTCATTCACAAATTCCGTTACTTAAGTTTGTATGTAACTCGAAAAAAGTAGGTTTTTTATGAAACTTGTTGAACAAATCAAAATAGACCGATGTTCACAAGGGGGAAAATTCTTAAACTTTCTAAAAAGTAATCACGTGGTTACTGGATGGCCTCTTTATGATAAACTGAATTGCGTGAAGGTTCATTCTAATACAACGCAACGATTTTTTTTGTATCCCACACCCTTATGTAGGCCAAATTACAGTGAAATTCACATAACAATAAAAATCACGTGATTCGATTGTTTTTTTACAAGCTTTTGTCACTTTGTTGTTGGACGAACTCTTACCTATATAAGTTGTATGTTTAGTCGTTCGCAATTAAAAATGTTATCTTGCGCAGGTAAACAGTTATATTATTTCCTCAAATTTTATTTAAAAAGCACAAAAGTCAACAAAACAAGTTACGTTGTTGACAGATCACCCCTTAGGGGCCATCAACAAACGTAGTGGGCACTTTTTTTTTATAAATTTCAGCCCTCCTGAAAACTTGAAGCTCCTCCTCCCTTCTAAAACTTCCACGTGTTTTGTAAATTGCTCAAAACCATTAAAATATAAAGGGAGCGTTCTTGCATTACGTAACAAAACATTTATATTTTAAAACCCCCTCCACCCCCTGGTAATACATTTCCGATACATTTTTTTGTATAAAACCTCAAGCCCCCCCCCCCACCCTTGATATTACGCCGTTACGTAATGCATGGACGTCCCATTACATGGATAGAGAAGGGGAGAATGTGGGGGGGGGGGGGGTATTTTTACTTTGAAAACGCTTTGGAAAACTTCGTAAATCGTACTGCTACTGTGAAAACGGTATAGGGGGAGGGGGGAGGGTCTAACATGGGCGGGCCAATCAATCCTTGTACTGTCTATTAATTAGAGGTGGGCAAAACCGCTCTTTTTTAGGAGCCGCTCATTTTCGTTCGCTCATTAAAAAGAGCCGCTCTTTTGAACGGCTCTTTCGCTCTTTTTCAAAATTTTGATGAAAAGGTTTTTCTTTTTAAGAATCGTATGATTTTATAAGTTATTTCACATTGGACTTCAATAAATTATTTGATTGAAAAAAAAACCTGAAAACGAGAAGATGCCCTTGGAAACCATAGATCTCTGTGGTTTAATGGCATCCAAACTTAAATCTAGGATAAATTGCTACTAAATTGCGTTTATTTCTGCAAGAATTGAACTAATGCTTATATTTTATTTGGAGAAAATATTCTGTGAACTCTTTTCTACATTTTGATTTAATCGATAAAGTCTATAAACGCTAAAGTTTAATCGGACAAAAGGATTTATTTTTTTCCAAAATCTCTAAATTCTAAAGATTTTTGGTAATATTTTACAAATTATGCAATTTGAAATGCTCAAATTTATATTCCGGTTATACTTTAATGTACAATCAGTTCCACAATAAAAAGTTTTTTAAATTTTGTTTAGAATTCATTTGCTTTTGGAATTAATTTTTATAAGCATTGATGAAATATTTGAAATTGCAATTTATGTTCTCAAAAACAAATTTATTACTTAAATTTTTGGGAAATTCAATAAATTATTTTTAATACAAAAATCATGCCATCTTGAAACGGTTCTTTCAAAAGACCGGAGTTCAAGAAAGAACCGCGGTTCTTTTTTTGTGAGCCACGGTTCGTTCGCTCTTTTCAGTGAACCGGCTCTTTGAGCGGCTCGCTCTTTTTTTGCCCACCTCTACTATTAATGTCTTATAATAAAATCTTAATCTACAATTGTTCAAACCAACAAAAACTATGATTTATTTTGAAACTAAAATTTCGTGACGTTGCAACGAAAAACCCTGTTTGGTAAGTGGTCTTTAAAAATCGAGGTTTTATTTTTTCGAAAAACTAATGATTGCATTTGATTTGTTGGCCAATTTTACACTAAAAATGGAAGAAAAACTCCAAATTTGTCGTTTAACAGAGCAGAGTTAATGGCGAAACATGAAGCGGGTCAGGATTGAGAAAAAGTCACGCGTTGCAACGTCACGCTATATATTCCCCTCTCAAAAATAGAATATTCGCTTAAAATAATGTTTCAACATTGTTTTTTATAGGCAATTTAATGTACTATCCGAATCTGTAATAACATATGTACATTTTTGTGGGGCACCGTATGGGCCTTCATGAATGCACCCTGAATAATCCCGCCTGTCAGTTGACGAACAGGCGGGTTTACACCAACTGTAGCCGAGAGCAATGACAGCTGTAAGGGAAAACGAACGTGTGTGTCTACCGAGTTAGCTCGGCCTCTTTCGGTCGGCAGCCTTTGGACGAAGCGGACGTAGGTAAGCGTTCGCTCTCTCGACGGCCTGGGGCAATTCCTGCTGACAGTGGCCAGTTTCCACATTGGCGATCCTGCCAGGAGCACCACAATTGATGGTGCTTCTGGAGAAGTAAAATAATTAGTTCGAAATTTGGAATTGCCCTGAGTTTAGTCGAAAGTTTTGGTTTTTTCTGGTGGATCATATTAGTGGCCGTGGTGTGTTTTGTTCAAAGTGGAGATTGTTTTTGGACAGAACCGCGTGGCGTGAGGGTACCTCCGCCGAGTTTGTTTGGGGTACGTTTGGCAGCGGTATGTTTTTGGATTGACGCGCTGTGACAGCCGTCGAGAAGTTTCCGGCGCGCTGTGACAGCCGTCGAGGAGTTTTTTGGCGTGCAGGGACTGCCGTCAAGGATAATGTTTTGGCAGAACTGGCGCGCTGTGACAGCCGCCGAGGTTAGTGTTTTGTTTACACCGACGCGCTGTGACAGCCGTCGAGGTGTTTCCGGCGCGCTGGGACAGCCGTTGAGGAGTTTGCGGCGTGCAGGGACTGCCGTCGAGGAGTTTCCGACGCGCTGTGACGGCCGTCGAGGAGTTTCCGGCGCGCTGTGACAGCCGTCGAGGAGTTTTCGGCGTGCAGGGACTGCCGTCGAGGATAATGTTTTGACAGAACTGGCGCGCTGTGACAGCCGCCGAGGTTAGTGTCTTGTTTACACCGACGCGCTGTGACAGCCGTCGAGGTGTTTTCGGCGCGCTGGGACAGCCGTTGAGGAGTTTGCGGCGTGCAGGGACTGCCGTCGAGGAGTTTCCGGCGCGCTGTGACGGCCGTCGAGGAGTTTCTGGCGCGCTGTGACAGCCGTCGAGGATAATGTTTTGATGGAACTGGCGCGCTGTGACAGCCGTCGAGGCTTTATTGTTTTGTTTATTCAGGAGTGCCCAACCTTTTGGCCCTGCGGGCCAGATCAGATTTCTCTGAATTAGCGGCGAGCCGGCAACAAAAAAAAACTAATAATTGTTTTTCATATAATTATTTTTTTTAAGGGTTCTTTTAAAGTAATACAAATAAACTGGTGTTGCAAATAAGAATAAAGTATCTTGATTTTAAGAAAGATAAAACAAAGCTTTCAAATATTTGTTCGTATTTAGTTTTGTTAAAAAAAAAAATGTATTGTAATTGTTTATGGAAAAATATATATATATTTTTTTTGCTTCCTGATTTTTTTTGACCCTTTTTTTTAGATATTTTTCAATATTTTTAAATTTTCTGCAGCGATCTTGATTTTTTTTCGTATTCCCAATTTGCTTTTTGTAAAGTTGTACTTAATCATTGCATTTTTTTATGCCTACTCAGCTTATATTTTTTTAGGCACTAAATTTACCGTTGGGGGCGGATGAAATGGTTTCACGAACCGGGCGTTGGGCAGGCTTGGTTTACACCGACGCGCTGTGACAGCCGTCGAGGAATTTACGGCGAGCAGGGACTGCCGCCGAGGTAATTGTTTTGATTGTGCCGGCATGCTGTGACAGCCACCGAAGTTTGTTTGAGAAGCAATTGATGTGTGTTTTGATGCATTTCCGATGTGCTTTGGCATCCGCATTGACATTGACATTGACTTCTGGAGTACTTCGACCTCTCGATTGTTTTGGTGGTCGAATGATCCGATTCATTAAAGTGATTTTCCAGAATGACCGGAATTGTAACGATATTTGTTGTGATTGGAACCGCATGTTTGAGAGACTTCTGTTTCCATTGGTTCGGCGAGTTGTGGCAACAGTCGGGTCTGTTTACTTTATTTTGACCCGTTTGGAAGGCCCTCGCGATCGCGATAGTTCTGGTGGCCTGGTGCGTTAAGCAAGTACTCGTTGGCATTGTCCAGGCAAGGACGGGAGTTGTTGTATTTGTTTGGATTGATCCACACGGGCGTGTCAAGAGAATTTAGAGACAATTTGATACTAAAGCACTCACTGCTTCTGGTAAGGATTCCTTACTAAATAACCGGTCAATGAAAATTTCAAATGGGCAGCAGGGGCAGAGAAAGCAGCACATTTGCGTATGTTTGGATAAAATGATGATTGTGTAAAGAAAATAATTATAATAAAAGCTAGCAAAGAAATCAAACGATAAAAATTATGGAAAGCTAGATGGCAGAATTCGATTGTCGGTAGTCTGTCTGTCTGGAGAGATAAGCGTACATGCAGTACATTTAAAAATATATATATTTTTGATGTCATCACGGGACAGATTAAAATCAAACAGAGAAGCTACAAAAATAATGACCTGTGCAGTTCGGTCAACGCGCTTCGCTTCGGCGGATAGGAACATGCAAGATTGGGTTGCTAAGCGTTTGGAGCTGGACCGCTATGTCCAGTCCTCGAAGAACAGCTGGGCACTGCAATCTTGAGGTCAAAGCGTCGGAGATAACGAGTGGACGACTGACGTCTCTTCGAACTGCTAAGGTGGCAAGGTTTATATCGGTTTTTCGTAGCTAGCAAACGAAATGGATTCCGCCAGGGGAGTCGACGGAGCGCGAACGGGATGAATTAATCTATCAATCCGCACCGCACTGTGCTTGTACTAGGAGCTTCATATGGCAGAACAGTACTCCAGCGTTGAACAGACCAAAGCGCAGTAGAGAGAGTCTTCAAGCAGTAGATATCCGTAAAACTTTTTGCTGCACGGAAGATAAAGCAGAGCTGTCGCGAAGCTTTGAAAACCATGAAGGAGATGTGCTGCTCGTATGTGAGTTCCATGTCAAGAGGCACGCTAAGGTTCTTGACATAGTTCTCCAAAGGGAAATGTGCCGCAGATCTGGGTTGCGTTTCTGGACAAGATAATGACAGAGCACTTGGTGGGGTTGACAACCATGCGGTTTGTTTTTCACTAATCCGCAAAGATGTTCAATTCTTGTTGGAGGGCTTGAGCGTCGGCTGCATTATCACTTGACGGCGAATCCTCATGTCGTCTGCGTAGGACAAACGCGGTAAAGAGAGGGAGTGGTTGTAGTATAGCAGGAAGACGAGTGGACCGAGATGAGGTCACTGTGCGATACCCGAAAAGGCCCTGGCAGCTGACAAGCAGTCTCTAATCTTGACGTTGATTTCCCAGCCGGCCAGATAGGACTGGGACCTAGACTGGGACCAACAAAGAAAAGTCCCGCCGATTCCTATCTTTTCCAGTTTTGCGATCGCAACGGAGTGGAAAGATCAAATGTGCGATGTCATAGGGAACAATGAACTTCTTAATTCTTACCTCCTAGATCCACCTTCACGGGTACTTATATCCTCGTTATCAAATGTTGAGCAAATCTCTGTGTGTGAGTCTGTGCACTGAAAAGAAATGAACTCGATCACCTCCGGACTGGCTGGACCGATTTGAATCGTTCTGGTCTGATTCGATCCGTCTCGAAGTCCGAAAAGAACCTATTGAATAATATGAAGTTTAGTGAAGTTATTCAAAAGTCTTGATAAAACAACTTTGACTAAGTTCCGGAAGATTTGAAAAATGGTGGTTTTGTAAGAAAGCCCGTCTTGTTATATTTAGGTTCGATTGGTTTTTTAAAATTTTATCGTTTTTAATGGCATGAGTTTTGTTGCATTGTTTTTGTTCTGTTTCAACCATGGTTTGACCAGGAGAAATATTCGTTGACAGGCCGTTAAGCAGATGTGGCTGAATGGTTACGCTGTGTAAGCTGATGATCATGGATTCGACTCCCATCTGCTTCTGTCTTCCATCGGATGGGGAAGTAAAACGTCGGTCCCGGCTTTAGTTGTTATTAGGCCGTTAAGTCATTACAGGTGTACTGCCCACCATTGAAAAAACGGCTAATATCCACTATTGGCAAAAACGAGATATCAGCACCAGGTGGTAGAGGATGTTCCAACGCATCTTATGGAACTTGAATTGTACTGAAATAGTGTTTAGACTTGGCTGCCGATGAGAAAAACCAAACTGCTAATATGCCACACTTACGGGAAATTGCCTTGACGGAGATTTTGTGACAAACACAAAAACGCGTTTTTTTCTCGGAATACTTGATTTGGCATTATAGCCGAATTGCCAATTATGGGCAGTGTTACTCTGTGGTGTAGGAGTCTGATATAAGTTCAAACAACACACCAAACCAAGCCTGCTTCGGTCGGAGGTTGGCCTCGCAATTCAAAGGTCGTCAGTTTGAATCCTAGGATGGTAGGTTCCTTCGAGTAAAAAGTGGATTAGGTACTCTACCCATTTTAGCTTTTCGGACTCCTAGGTTCGAGCAAAAAATTGCATTAGAGACCACAAAAGACCTGAGGGAGTTTGAAGTGGATGGTTTGTTATTGTTGTTTATGGCCGATAATTATCAACTACAAGCCTTACCCCGACAAACTTCGTTCTGCCTTTTTTTTCGTTTGTTGACGTTTTTAACTTTTTTGTTTAATCAGCCTCCTGTGATCAAAATTTGATTTTACGTAACTTTTCCTATACAATCTGCAGATTTTCCGGAATCGGTTCCAGAGTGGCCAAAGTTGTAACTTTTTGGCGTAAAAACCTTCCTTGGACTTATACGAACCCAACGCAACAAAGAGCATCTCGATCCGACGTTCCGTATTGAACTGATTCGCGTTCGAACAAAACCGTCGAAATTTTTTATATATATAGATAAACAGTGGATCGACACTCTCGATTTTAGGGTGGACTTTACAAAATTCAACTGGTGCTAAAGAATGAAAAAAGTAGTTGCAAATCCTGAGCATCAAGATGCGGAATGTTCAGTTGACTTAATAATTTATAATTGCCGGGCAGGTGGTGTCGGGGTAAGCGTGGTTTTCTCTCACCCAGTTGGCCTGGGTTCGATTCCAGAAGGTCTCGGTGGCATTTTTCGAGACGAGACTTGTCTGACGGGGAACGGAGAAGTAAATGTTGGATTAGAAGGAGATAAGTGAGTGGTTCGAACTAGAAATTATTGTTACGATATATGCGCCATTGCAAAATTTTACATTTTTTTTCTGTTGTGTCTGGAAGGTTTTGATGACAACCAGTCATGCATCGGCACTAAGAGCTCTTCTTAATGGCACTTAACTGGGCCTGAGGGAGAGGAGCTAATCGATCGAAATAGCAAATTTTGAGAAATGCATAATAGCACGGTCTTGGAAAATCTTGACAGACCGAAAACTGTGACTCACAGAGTGACTCAAGTTTGATTGAATCTTCTTCTCTCTCATAAGTTCCATTTTTTTTTTGTGCGTTGCACAAGAATATACATAACCTCCACAGCTGTGAACATTTTTTTTTTCTTTGTTTTTTTTCCCGAGGGAAGAAGGGAGATGTGGGGCACCGTATGGGCCTTCATGAATGCACCCTGAATAATCCCGCCTGTCAGTTGACGAACAGGCGGGTTTACACCAACTGTAGCCGAGAGCAATGACAGCTGTAAGGGAAAACGAACGTGTGTGTCTACCGAGTTAGCTCGGCCTCTTTCGGTCGGCAGCCTTTGGACGAAGCGGACGTAGGTAAGCGTTCGCTCTCTCGACGGCCTGGGGCAATTCCTGCTGACAGTGGCCAGTTTCCACAATTTTCAATGTATTTTTTGAGTTACAGCCGAAATACTGAAAAAAGAAAAGTCAAAGCGTTACAACGTCACGGCGGAATGTGTCTAAGATAAGTTAAATTTTTCCCGACGAAAGATTTTCGTTCACTCCGCAAAAGAAAAGAATTCATTAAATTCTCAAACAATAGGGGCAGGGGGTGCAGAATGGACCATGGGGGCAGAACGGGCCACCCTTGGTTTTGGGCTTTAGAATGGATTTAGACCAGCTGTAAGGCATGGGTCTTATAAAGGACGTCAAATAGCATCACCATACCGAAAACGACGTTTGAATTCATTGTATTTTTCGAATTATGAGCAAAAATGTGAATTTATTGACAAAACCACGCAAATGTTGTTTATTTCGAGGTTCTTAAATAAGCTTTCTGAAAAGTTGGATTGTTTGAAAAAGTTTGCTCAATGCTTATAACGTTACTAGATGCTACTACCAAGGTATACAAACAACAACGAAACCTTAAAAGCATTTAGAGGCTTGGTGGTGGAAGTATTAATTTAAAATCCACTTGGGGCAGAATGGACCACCCTTTTCCTGCCTTAGAAAAACAATCAAAAGTTAAAAAATTTGAGCTAAATGGATTATTTCACTCCTGGTAGCTTCACAAATCACGTGTAATGCAACAAAAAATGATTTTTTAGTTGTTTTGACGCTTAATTGTAAAAAAAGTGTCTTTTTTCGACATATTTATACTATTTCAAAAATCTCTTGAAACGTTTCAAATAAATTCTAATCTGATGTATCTAAGTGATAACAGTTCAATTGTTAGCAAATTAACATGTTGTTTCATGCATTGTTCCTCTTGCCCCAAAGGGTTGTTCGTCTTGCCCCACTAGTTGAGTAGAATATACGGAAAATCATAAATTTTTAAATCAATTTTTTACATTAAAAAACAGGATTTTTTTAAAACTTGTTTTATCAAAGTCTTAGTCAAGACCTGGAATAAGATGATTATAAAAAAATCCGACAGATTTTTTTACGTTTTTAATGGGTTATAACGAGCATTTCCTTATAAGCTTGTAACACTTGCCCCGCTTTACCCTATGTCCATTTTTGAGCTTGATCAGAAAATGTTGATTTAGAGTGCTGGGTACGTTTGAGGTGGAATAACCCATATATAGAAGAAGTGAACCGCCCTAATTCTGAACATGAGCATGAGCATGAGCATGGTTGACTGCCAATGAACTGCTACTCCGTTATTGACAGATCAGCTGAAGTTAAACAATGAATCAAAAATGATCAGTGGGAGCCAACCATCCGTTCACTGTTTAACCTCTGAAGATCCCTACTTTATTAGTCAATACCGGCGCCCTCCCAAGAAGCCTGCAGTTCAACGAAAGGGAGGAATGTTAGTCCGATAGTTGAAGTTGCAGACTCATCAAGTACACAGTTTTTCGCTATATACTTGTTGATACCGCTTGAGACCGTTGAATCAACAGCATCTCCTTCAAACATCACGTGATAAATATTTTTATGGGTTAGTAGGATAAGGTATTGGCTTTCGATGCCTCCCGAGCTACGATGCTATGGGGAGGACTTTCATAACAGACTCGTCGGGGAGCCTTCTGAGCAACGATGCTATGGGAAGGTCTTTCTTGTTAACACACAAAATCACTCACACACAGATATTTTGCTCAGCTATTATCTTGATGTTCCAAAATGTCAGCTTATTCAAAAAATTTAAACACAATTTACCCAACGCCGTGCCTTCCGATCAACGTTGATATAGAAAGGGCTTTGAAAATCACAAAACAGTTAATTAAGATTACACAAGCACATAAAACACAAATTACTCAACGAAAATGACGCTCAAGACGCAAATAATTCAGTAAGGCAAGCGCGTGGCCTCGTTGCAGCACACAATTCACGACAAAAATGAGAAACAAAAGGCAAAGGGTTTTTTTAAGTGCAAGAGTGTAAAAGTGCTGAGTTATCGTCTAAAAATAGACGGCGTCCTATCTCGCCCAGCAAAATGAAGTCGATAAAGTAGTCGGTTTCGATGAGAAAAAGTGGAAAACGTGGTCTAAAAATAGCGACGCCATCTCCCTATTTCCAGCGTACCACTGTCACAGTGGTCGGAAACGCAAATTTAGCAGGAATAATTTATTTCCGCTTCAGGGATGCATTTTCGAGCTTCGGTGTCTAAGAAGCATTTGTTAAGAATAAAATTCTACATCTTTTGGTCAAAACGATATTAGGGTGGTCCAACAATTTCTAATATTTTCAAAAACTATCTTCGCTTCTAGATGAGATAGAGGTGTACTTTCTTCAACAGTATTGTAGTACTAGCCATTTCAAACAACTTTGTCGAAGACACCAAATCTCTATCTCTTAATCTGATCATTCTACAGCATTTTATATGAAAAGCAGTAGGGTGGCCCATCAAAAAAGTGCCCTAATTCTCCATACAAATTTAGGAGAAAAACTGTTTGGCCCTGCAAAAATATTTTTGAAAACATCAAAGTGCACATGTTTCTGAGGAACCCAAGTTCAAGCTTCAATGATCATTAAATAAATTACTCACCTCATACACATGAAATTACAATTTAATCAATTCGCACTTGAAAATATTTTTTTATTCACTGCTAAATGCTACAACTACACTTATGTGGTTTCAGTGCCTATTTGTCTATAAAATAGTTGCAGAGAGGATGTCACATGTTATATCCCCTTTAAATGTTTGTCCCGAATCGTTTTTGCAATAGATGGCTACTGAGGTTGACCCTGTTGATGGTGGGTGTTTGCAGCCATTATTTATCAGTGCAAAACAAAAACGAACATTTTACGTTATAATAATAAATAAAATAATTAATGCAAGCCCCGAACGATTCCATCATGCAGCCAGTTGAACTGTTTATTTATTGTTAATGCTGTCAAGTAGAAGCTGTCGTGTTGATAAAAGCAATGTTTAGTCGATATTCCAGAAAAAATGCATTCATTGTTTTTTTTTTGTGCACGGTTCATAGTGGCGTTGAATGCATGCCTAATGCCATTATGTTGAGGAGAAGCTTGGGGGTTTCGAATGAATGATTTTATGAATCAAAATTGTGTTGAGACTTGAACCAATATTTAAATTTAAAAAAATAAATATTAAAGTTAAAAGCCATGGATTCTTCATATGAATGACAAAAAAAATCATTGTGCAAAAGATTTAATACATTTTCCGAAATATGAAATTTTGAGAATTTCTTTTTTTTTAGGGTGCCCAGAAAAAAATGACCCCCTGCTCCACAAGCGGAAAAGGGTTTATTAGGTTATTTTAAGCATCTGTGCAAATTTTGAGCGAAATTGGTTGAGATTAACCTATTGATACCCGATCCTAAAGTAGGGGAAAAAATGGCTCTAGACAAAACCGTTAGAAAATTGGGTTTTTTTATTTTTTCCATACAAACTTCACCGATTGTTGACCGATTTTGCTCATATTTGGCCCAGAGTCCTAAAATAGCTCAAGGAACAATATTCCGCTTGTGGAGCGAGGTTTTTAGAAAAAGTCTCATATTCTGGGCCCCCTAATGTACCTTCTTAATAGAAAACGTTATATCTTCTGTTAGAGAAAAGACAACTCAAATCAAATATACCAATCAACAAAAAAATTACATCCCGACTTAGGGTAGGGTAGTCATCAATGAGACACTTTTGGTTTTTAACTTTCAACGATTTTTGTATTTTTTTCATCAGTATGGTTTGAGCTTTTTGTAGCATTTTCTTTCTTTTAATGTGTTCTAACATTGACCAAAATATGAGATCGATCTGACGTCTACAGCCAGAGTTATTCAACTGTCTCATTGTAGACGCACTTGGCAGGAACAATGAGACAGCTGGGGAACAATGAGACACTCTACAAAAATCAATACTTTTCTAGTAAAACATCATGTTTTTATATTGTTCCATTGCAGGAGACTTGCTTTGAACATTTTCAAACAATTTTGTCAACATGAAACTTCAATTAACAAAAGTTATACTAAAAAAGTGTGGCAGTGCGTGGCCGAATGGTTACGCTGTCCGCTTTGTAAGCGGATGATTCTGGGTTCGATTACCATCTGCTCCAACCTTCCATCGGATGAGGAAGTAAAATGTCGGTCCCGGCCTTGGTTGTTAGGCCGTTAAGTCATTCCAGGTGTAGGAGTCGTCTCCATGCCATAAGTACAAACAACACACCAAACCAAGCCTACTCCGGTGGAATCGCTGGCGGCGGTTGGACTCGCAATCCAAAGGTCGTCAGTTCAAACACTGGGGTAGAAGGTTCCTTGGAGTAGAAAGAGGTTTGGGTGCTCTCCCCATTCAAGCCTTCGGTTCGAGCAGAAACTTGCAATAGAGACCACAAAAGACCCGGGGGTCGTTAATGTGGATGGTTTGATTTTTGATACTAAAAAGTACTTAAATTTTGTAAAATCCATATATTTTACGAAATAACTTTATATTTTTGGTTAAATGAAGTTCAAACTCAATAAATTTGCCAAAAATCACTTCCAATTCATGTTTTGAAATATTACCATAGATTTTGAAAAGTTTAATGAAGAAAAATCAAAGTGTCTCATTGTTACCCATGGGCCGAAAAGAGTGGGGAACAATGAGACATCCCTGGATTCTGGGTATATTCTAATTTTTGGTCAAACCTAATAGAAGGACATTGTAGCCCAACTCATGCCCTGTGAACAGACGAAAGAAATTTGGATAAATATTAGTTTTTGTGTTAATGGTAGCCTATGAGCGAAAATTCATCTATCGATAGTTAACAGAACAGAAATCTCAAGTTTGGTGCCGATTGAACCACCCCATTTTTCTTTGGCATCGCCCTCTTTTTTGACGATTTGACGAAACTTTTAATTCTTTTACTCGTAACTTTCCAACCCCGTGGAGGACCCCGTGGTGCGGTGATTAGCGGCTTTGGCTGCCGATCCCTCATGTGTTCTGCGGAGCCCGGGTTCGATTCCTGCCCATCTCCTCTGGGTGTTCTGTGTTTGTCCCATTAAGTTAATAAATTCAGTCTGAAAAGACGGTGTAATTGTTTATAATAATACTAACTATTAGACCAAAAGACTTCTGGTTGCATTTTATAGCAAATTGCCCAAGGAATTTATTAAAAATAAAACATTCACCCTTAAATGCCAATATATTATTAATATAAGGAATGGGTGAAAATCACGCTTTAAACCATAAACTGCAAAGAAACAACATTGGAAGGCATTTGCGGTTTGATTTTTATTTTTTTAATGAATTCCTTGAACAATTCCTTACAAAATGCAACAAAAAGAAACTTTTTTGATTTAATAGTTGGAAAGTTACGAGTAAAAGAATAACAAGTTTTTTTTTAGAAAATCGTCAAAAAAGATGACGGTGCCTAAGAAAGAGGCATGATCCAATCAGCACCAAACTTGGGATTTCTGTTAACTATCGACAGATGAACGTTCCGTCCAAGTTTGTCCCAAATCGGTGAAGGTCGAGTCCAAAAGTGTACCGAGTTGACCCGGAATGACCCATTAGGGTGTAATATCAAAATCGATTTTCCAGCACAGCAATTTTTTAGTTCATTTTGGGGTCCTAAACAACTCCCTAAAGTTTGAGAACGATTGGTTCAGTCTTCACTTTGCGCAAAGCAATTCAATCTATATATATAAAAAATTTCGACGGTTTTGTTCGAACGCGAATCAGTTCAATACGGAGCGTCGGATCGATGTGTACTTTGTTGCGTTGGGTTCGTATAAGCCCAAGGAAGGTTTATACGCTAACTAATTGACACTTTGGCCACTCTGGAACCGATTCCGGAACATCGCCAAATTGTATGGAAAAGGTTACGAAAATCAAATTTTGATCATAGGAGGCTGAATAAGGAAAAAGCTTAAAACGTCAACAAACGAAAAAAGGAAAAGACGAAGTTTTTCGGGTAAGGCTTGTTTTCCATATAAATTTGCATGGGAATAATGTTTTTTTTTATTTTGATATTTTAAAAATCCACATTTAATTCCCATACAAAATTGAATCGCTTTGCGCAAAAAAAGGACTTAACCAATCGTTCCCAAACTTTAGGAAGTTGTTTAGGACCCCAAAAGGAACTGAAAGGTTGCTCACTAAATTCAAACAACTTGATTTTTTCTCATACAACCATATTACATCCTAATGACCCATATATAGGATACCACCGTTTGGTATTGCTGTAGTCTTCCACATACAAGATTTTGGTATAATTTCATGGTACTTTACCATTAATTGGCAACCAAGGGCACTTTTTGGTCGCTGTTATTTGCCCAAGTAGTTCCAACATTTGGTTTTTCCGTGTTATTTTCCCATGCTCGGATAGTACGCCATTGCACTACAATACATTGAAACATCACACTCATTAAATAGGTTAGGTCTTCTGCGTAAATTAACGGCACGCAGAAAAATATTGTGACATTTTTGTGTATTTTTGTTGAAAATATGCATCAAAATTTCCTGTTAATTTACTCAGTGCCACTTAAATCTTTTGTTGTTTTGAAAAAGTTGCTTTGAAGTTTAACGTTGATTCAACCAAAATCTTGATTTTCATATCCACAAAGGTTTTGTTGATCCAAATATGCCTTATTTTTCTGCGTGCGCAAAGATGATTCATTTAAATGGATTCAAGCAGCAACACACTTCTGAATCTACAGAAGAGGAAGAAATGTGCTTAGAAGTTTTGGTGCTCCCTGGTCCTGTAGGCTGTAATATTTTATTTTCACAGGGTCCTTGACACTATTTGTTCGGAGGAAAAATATATTAAAAACACTTTTCAGAGTTGTTTGCCGTATTATGAGTTTATTTTAAATCTATGGCTAGACTTTTTTTTTGACAAATCTTAGCAATATTTTCAATATCCGGGACATCTTCATGGTTGACAATGCAGGACAATCTATGTTTGTTGCTTGTAAAACATGTTAGCTTTAAACCTGCTCTTCAATTGTCGACTGCACATTCAGAATGTAATGTTTATCAAATGCATAACGGTAGGTTTCATAAGCTTTTGATCATAACATTGATTTAATTGCATCCGGATGTTTAAGTTCGTGTGACTTGAATGTTGTTGCATGATTGGTTTAATCTATTCGATCAGTTTTATGTTTTAGTTTGCTACTGAAGTATGTGGCAGTATAAATCTATTCCATTTCTCAGTTTGTTTGCAGTGATTTGAAATTTGTAAGTCACCTTTCAACACAAAATTTAACTTTGCCTAATCCAGTTGGTTTTTATCCATTGCAACAAATGTGTAGCTAGTGAACTTATTCTTAAAGCATACTTTTGAATTTATTGTATCGCGTTTTAAAGGAATTTACAATTAAATCAGTACAATTTTCTTACTCTTACAAGTAGTTGTGATTTCTCGTAGTTGGTAAAATAATATCATTGTTGAAATATTGTTTTACAATGTTGTTTAGAATTTTACCTAAAATACTCGTTATAATGAAGGACGAAACTGTGCCGTTTGTATTTTCAAAACTAAAAATAAAACACAAACATCATAACGTAGTGCAAAATAAATTAATCATTAAAGAACATTGAGCAGATTAGAAGCTATTATTCACATAATTCGTTTTAAGGTTCAATACATTTCTTCACTGTCTTATGCGTTTAGTTAAAATGTTGACATTTTTACAATAAATAAGTTCTCTGTGGAAACATTATTCTATGTATTTTAAATTAGTTTAACTTCTAGAATCATTACTCTCACTAAAGCTTTCACTTGAATCATGCCGACTTACTGATGACTTCGGTTTGTATTCGGTTATTACAACCGTTACAGAATTTACTGTGACTTCTCGTGTTTGTCCGCTAGATCGGTCGATGTTTTTCAGTCGGGGAGGATATTTCGATCTTTTGTTTTTATTCCGTGATGTTTTGCTTCCTGGTGACTTAGAGTTCTGCGCAGGAGTTCCTGAGGCCCCGGGAAAGGCTTGTGTTGCCGCTTGTTGTGCTACCAGCGCCGAGTTAAGGCGAGGTTTGCGGGTTGATGTGCCTGGAACCGAGTAAACTGAAATTAATTATAATGCATCCCCTTCTTTTTGGCAGTACAGATATTTGTATGTATGACAATCCCCTTTCTTACAGTATGAGTGAAATTATATTTTTTGTATTTAGACAACCTGATTGATGATTATGGTTACCTTATAAAAAAGAAAAAGGCACAAAAATAATTCTTAAAGAAATTATACTTCTTTTCACTCATAGCATAAGAGGAGAGGAATTCCCTTTACCTTTCCGTACGTCGCACATTAAGCACTTGAACGCTTCGGCTGTGTTTCTATAGGTGCACACACTGCAGTCCCAAAAATTCTCCTCTACTACTTTTGATTGGCGTTTTGCACGACGAATTGGTGATTTGTTCTTATCCATGTCTTGTATTCAACGTCTAGAGACCCGAATATTCAATGTTGGGCTAATTTTGCAATAAAAACTGAGACATTTTGAACACTGCAATTAAATCGGAACAATTTTTCAGCTTTTTGATGATGGCTGCAACAAACGTCACTTTCTTAATCGTTCTCCTCCTTGGCTACCTACCCGGTCGTTTTTCTGCTGCTCTTGATATAAACATTGTTCTCTTATGAGCATCATTTTAGCTCACCAAAATGGCAGGCAGCTTCGCTTAACTCTTTTATGTCTTTTTTGACAGTGTTTATAGCAAAATGGGAGTGGTCGGCATCAATTTGAAATGACAGTTAATTTTAGAAACGAAAGAACTGTTTTATTGGTAGGATTGATACAAAAAGGTATTTTTATGATCAATTCAATAAATTCTATTAACAAATAAAACGAAGTGATTTTTTCGCAGAAAATCAGGAGGCATAACAAAGATTTTTTCGCAGAAAATCAGGAGGCATAACAAAGATTTAATGCTGAGTGCTTGTGAAAATTCATTCGGAAAACTTTTACAATTGATTGAAAACCATTTAAAATGTATGAAAACGAAGTTGACTTTATAGCTGACGGCCGCCATTGTGAGTCCAGTGTGTTTATTGTGCGTATTCCCGAGAAAGACACGCGGCATATCAGCCTTGAAACGACGCGCCGCACTTTCGCCAAATGCTCGCTGTCAAATCCCATACTTCGCATTTTGTTTTTGTTGATCTTCTTCTTCGATTCGCCTGGCATTGTTGCCAGGTATTTTTTTTTATCGCACCAAATGTTCAGCAAATCGCTGGCAACAATGTCTACGGCACAGTCAAAAATGCTGCGCGGTGTGTATTTTTGAGAGAAACGGACAATGCAATGTATTGTTTAACGTATATTTTTGTATATATTTTTTCAAACAGGGCATATAAAGAAGCCTTAAATTTGAAATTTAGTTTATAATTTGTATTTCATCTACAATGAGGAGCGGCCGTGGCTGACTGGTTACGGTGTTCGCTTTGTAAGCGAATGGTCCTGGGTTCGATTCCCATCTGCTCCCAACGAGAAAGTATTGGAATTATAAATCTTGAAACTCTGAACATGAACGAAAAATCAAACTCGCTCGAGTCGGGGTTCGATCCCCCGTCCTTTGGATTGGTAAGCAAAAATGCTAACCACTAGGCCATCACGGCTTGGTGAGCTATGACTGGAATTAGGAATACTGTTACTATCAACTATATACGCGCTGGGTCCTTGTCCATTTGGCAAGGGTTCGGAAGTTCTAAATAACGTTTGAACCCGATTGGTGCAAACGTTCTTCAGGGCGGGGCTTGTCGATAAAGCTGAAGTACCTCGCGCTCGGCTAGCCAGCGTAGAAATGGGTCACCGAAGCTCGGCAGAGCTAACACCTTCCAAATGCCTATGCGAGTTATTTGCATGTATAGAGTGTAGATCTAAAAAATACATGGAAACAACTCAATTTGTAAGAAGTGACCGCGTGGTCCCGTTTGGTTGGTTGCACACACACACACACACACATAATTTGTATTTCATCTACAAATTCAAAAAAACTCATTTGTTTTTCTTTTAAGATTTTTCATTTCGAATTGTCACAAAAGTCTAAAATATATTCTTATGTTAACTTTTTTTGTTGTAAATTCAAAGTACAGAACGGATTCGTTAATTCGAATTTCGCTACTACAAAGGCCGCTAATTCGAATGTACCGTCATCAGAGGTGAAATTGGGTCTGTGGGGTGAGATTGTTTGTTTGTTTGTTTGTTTATTCATTAGTAGCGTAAGGGAAACCCTTTTTAATTGCTATTTTCGTATTTGTCGCAGTAATACAACCTCACTTGAAACTATTCCAAAACGACGTCCTCGGAACGGCATCAGCTTCTGGAACAGTGCAGGCGGAGAGTGCGTGTTCATCAGCTTGCGCAGGAAAATGCCTGTTCCACAATTGTGGGATGTTATTGTTCCACCCACAATTACGAAGCACCGGGTCGGTGGTGTAGTGGTAAGCGTAGTTACCTCCAACCCCAGTTGGCCTGGGTTCGGTTCCAGTCGGCCCCGGTGGCATTTTTCGAGACGAGATTTGTCTGATCACGCCTTCCGACGGATGGGGAAGTAAATGTTGGCCCCGGTCTAAACTAAAGGTTAGGTCGTTAGCTCAGTCCAGGTGTAGGAGTCGTCTCCTAGGTCCTCGGTAGAGTTGCTTATTGGCAACTGGATTTACGTCCAAAGGTCATCAGTTCGAATCCCGAGGCGGCTGGGAACATAAGTGTAAAAAGAGGTTTGGATTGTCTTTCCAACACCTTGTTTCTAGTAGGAATCAAACGCCACGGCACTGCTGTAGATCGAACAATTTGAGTTGATTTTAACAAAAAAGTTGAGACAAGCGAGGAAAGATAGCACCCACTCATCTTCCACGGCTCGTGGATGTAACTTCTGGAGGTCCTGGTCAATAACGGAGTAGCAACTGCGGGTGGGCACCTATGCTTATGCTTATGCTTATGCTTATTTTACCAAAAAAGTTGAGACCATTTACAAAACCATAGTTGAGCCTGAGTTTAGTTGGTGCCAGCGTTTGTAGTTTTAATTTTGATAAAGATATATAATACTTCTGGAGAGAACTCGTCCCGCCCGTGTGGATCAATCGGACCGCGCACTGGACTCACAATCCGCCGGTTAGAATCCCGCGGCGGGCGCTCTAAAATTCTTTGTGTAAATATGAGTATTCGGCGCCGTCGCTCCGTGCCATACTTTCATACACTTAGGAGCCCAGGGCGGCGAAGTCCTTGTAGATAAAAAGGAAGACACTAGTGGTTGGTACTAGCAATGGTGGCCGACAGCTATAAAGTCAACTTCGTTTTGGAGAGAACTTTTTGGGAGTTTTGTTTCGGCAGATTAGTCAATTAAAAAGCGTTTGGACCTCGGTTTGGACCGTTTTATACCAATGCTAACGTTTCGATGCTACTGGGGGGCATCTTCATAAGGGCCTATTATTTTATTGAGACAGTTAGGACATAAACATTGACGTGAGAAATACAACAGAACTTACTTTGTCAGGTTTCGTCGATCGGGCGATAATTTGTCTCTCGTGGTATGTTCCATCGGATGAGGAAGTAAAATGTCGGTCCCGGCCTTGGTTGTTAGGCCGTTAAGTCATTCCAGGTGTAGAAGTCGTCTCCATGCCATAAGTACAAACAACACACCAAACCAAACCAAACCACCAAACCCTACTCCGGTGGAATCGCTGGCGGCGGTTGGACTCGCAATCCAAAGGTCGTCAGTTCAAACACTGAGGTGGAAGGTTCCTTGGAGTAGAAAGAGGTTTGGGTGCTCTCCCCATTCAAGCCTTCGGACTCCTAGGTTCGAGCAGAAACTTGCAATAGAGACCACAAAAGACCCGGGGGTCGTTAATGTGGATGGTTTGTTTTTTTTTTTTTTTTGTATGTTCGGTGATGACTCCTACGGACTACAACCCTGTACTGACATCTCTCATTTCGTGGAGACGATTGCCGCAGCTCGTCCAACGTGCTGAACTCGAGCTGACGGCTGTGGGAAAAAGCGAGAGGTCAACGGTCATCACCAAGGATCGTGCCGCTGCAACGAGATCAAATTTTATTTGAGTAAAAATCAACAACATTGACTGTTCCATTGCATTAAAAAAACATACTGTCAGTTGGGGTGACATTGGGTCTGGGGGGTGAGATTGGGACAAAGTGATTTTTACAGATTTTACCATTTCTCAGGTTCTTCTCAATGAAACTAAATTCTTTTTAAAGGGTTGGGTAGAGGCAGGGTAGCGAATGAGCGAGCGCTCACGGAAGACGTGCTCGCTCCAGCTGGAGCGTGAGTTTTTGTCAGGTAGCTCTTGCTCGCTCACGCTCACCGGAGCGTTTTGCGCTCACGTGAGCTGGTGAGCCAAAGTAGGTAGTTGTTTTTTCCTGTTGAATCATCTGCCTGTTTGAAACGAAGTTTCTAGAACTATCTCAGCACAGGCAGCAAAAACAAACAAGAAAGTTGCCAAACAAACAAACAAAAGTAAGCAATGAAATGGATTAAGTCGGTGAACCGAAATATACGTTCTATTTTAAATTCAGAATTTGCCAAGCGGCAGAATGATTCACTCTTGAGTGAGCTAACAAAGAGCTAACTCATTCTAAATGTAAAAAATCATTGACCTGAAGAGATGCACTGTTTGTTTAAAATCTTCATTGGACCAATTACATTGTATTGCTTGGTATGCACATAAATTGAATTAATTGACAAATTATGTTTATTTTATTTTTTTTAGAATCCGGAGTTTTAACTCAAGGCGATTTTTAAAACACCAAAAAATAAAATTTGTTTTGTTGGACATTCAAAAAAAAAACTCCAGCTGTATGCTTTATAAAAGTATAATCATCTCTCATATTCGGAATATTTTAGAGATACTCCAATTTTCAAAAAAAAAAAAAAAACATTTATTGAATCTGTAATTGAATATTTTCAGATGCTTGGTAGCGGAAGTGTTAAATATAATTTACTTGTGGGAAGAGGAGCCACCCCCATGATAATTTATATTATTTGATTCAAATGGGTTATTTCAAATACTAGCAATGTGAAGTATGGTGCCCAGAATATGGGACTTTTTCTCAAAAACTCGCTCCACAAGCTGAATATTATTCCTTGAGCTATTTTAGGACTCTGAGCCAAATATGAGCAAAATTGGTCAACATTTACCCTCGAGGATGAAGTTTGTATGGGAAAAATCGAAAAAATGTATTAAAAAAAAAAAAAAACAATTTTGTTATTATTTGGATTGCACGGAGCGCTATTTCCATCCAAATATTATCAAAAGTGAGATTCTCATTGGAAATTTAACGCTCTACAACTTTGTAGAACACACCAAAGCTGTGAAACTCGATCCTGAAAAGTTATTAGCGGTTTAAAAATGTAATTTTTGTATGAAAAATATTTTTTTTTACCAACTTTAGGCTCGGGTATCAATGGGTTAATCTCATCCAATTTCAATCAAAATTTGCACAGATGCTTAAAATAACCCAAAAATTCGTTCTCCGCTTGTGGAGCAGGGGGTCATTTTTTCTGGGCACCCTAATGTGGAGGCTTTTTTGTAAAAAGGGAACTGTCTCAACAATTCTGCCCTTTTTTCTAGAATGAGAAAGAGAAAGATTAACTTTATAAACATGATCAACCGTTTCCAAGCACTGAACGATTTATTCAAAGGAATGACTTTTTTTTTAATTGTTGCTCATTCTGACCCGTATTCGTGTTGGTCAGTCGATGACACCTGAGCAGTTCTCTAGGATTTCGGTCATTCGATTTTTTTTGTATTTTTTAATCCGACTGAAACTTTTTTGGTGCCTTCGGTATGCCCAAAGAAGCCATTTTGCATCATTAGTTTGTCCATATAATTTTCCATACAAATTTGGCAGCTGTCCATACAAAATGATGTATGAAAATTCAAAAATCTGTATCTTTTGAAGGAATTTTTTGATCGATTTGGTGTCTTCGGCAAAGTTGTAGGTATGGATACGGACTACACTGGAAAAAAATAATACACGGTAAAAAAAATTTGGTGATTTTTTTATTTTACTTTTTGTCACTAAAACTTGATTTACAAAAAAACACTATTTTTAATTTTTTTTATTTTTTGATATATTTTAGAGGACATAAAATGCCAACTTTTCAGAAATTTCCAGGTTGTGCAAAAAATCATTGACCGAGTTATGAATTTTTTAATCAATACTGATTTTTTCAAAAAATCGAAATTTTGGTCGTACAAATTTTTCAACTTCATTTTTCGATGTAAAATCAAATTTGCAATAAAAAGTGCATAAAGTGCACCGTTTTCAAGTTTTAGCCATATTTAAGTGACTTTTTTGAAAATAGTCGCAGTTTTTCATTTTTTTAAATTAGTGCACATGTTTGCCCAGTTTTGAAAAAAAATATTTTTGAAAAGCTGAGAAAATTCTCTATATTTTGCTTATTCGGACTTTGTTGATACGACCTTTAGTTGCTGAGATATTGCAATGCAAAGGTTTAAAAACAGGAAAATTGATGTTTTCTAAGTTTCACCCAAACAACCCACCATTTTCTATCTTCAATATCTTAGCAACTAATGGTCCGATTTTCAATGTTAATATATGAAACATTTGTGAAATTTTTCGATCTTTTCGAAAAAAATATTTTCGGAATTTTCAAATCAAGACTAATATTTCAAAAAGGCCAAACATTCAATATTACGCCCTTTTAAAATGTTAGTCTTGATTTGAAAATTTTGAAAATATTTTTTTCGAAAGGATCAGAAAATTTCATATTTTGACATTGAAAATCATATTTCATATTTTGACATTGAAAATCGGACCATTAGTTGCTGAGATATTGACGATAAAAAATGGTGGGTTGTTTGGGTGAAACTTAGAAAACATCAATTTTCCTGTTTTTAAACCTTTGCATTGCAATATCTCAGCAACTAAAGGTCGTATCAACAAAGTCCGAATAAGCAAAATATAGAGAATTTTCTCAGCTTTTCAAAAATATTTTTTTCAAAACTGGGCAAACATGTGCACTAATTTTAAAAAATGAAAAACTGCGACTTTTTTCAAAAAAGTCACTTAAATATGGCTATAACTTGAAAACGGTGCACTTTATCAAAATTTCACTAAAGTACTTTTTTATTACAAATTTGATTTTACAACGAAAAATGAAGTTGAAAAATTTTTACGACCAAAATTTCGATTTTTTGAAAAAATCAGTATTGATTAAAAAATTCATAAATCGGTCAAAGATTTTTTGCACAACCTGGAAATTTCTGAAAAGTTGGCATTTTATGTCCTCTAAAACATATCAAAAAATAAAAAAAAATAAAAATAGTGTTTTTTTGTAAATCAAGTTTTAGTGATAAAAAGTAAAATTAAAAAAATCACCAAATTTTTTTTACCGTGTATTATTTTTTTCCAGTGTAGTCCGTATCCATACCTACAACTTTGCCGAAGACACCAAATCGATCAAAAAATTCCTTCAAAAGATACATTTTTTTGAATTTTCATACATCATTTTTGTATGGACAGCTGCCAAATTTGTATGGAAAATTATATGGACAAACTAATGATGCAAAATGGCTTCTTTGGGTATACCGAAGGCACCAAAAAAGTTTCAGTCGGATTAAAAAATACAAAAATTAAAATTGAAGAAAAAAGACCGATTTCGTAGAGAATTGCTCACCTATCATCTGTGGGTCCGACGGGGGCCCTGTTTGCGGCGGTGTGAGAAAGAGAGCCGTGCTTCGTGTGCTTACGGAGAGTTGATGAAGGGGAGAGGAGGGCGCGATTGTAACTTAATGATTGTGGAATTGTGAAATTGGGAAAAAAAATCAGGAATGGTCTCACGAGTGCGAGCGGTGTGTGAGGGTGGCGCTTTGTTGCTGCTAGTGTTTGCGTCGTCGTCATCATCATGATGATGATTCATCATCCGTCTCTGGCAGCGTGTAGAGGCTGTCGGACAAGGGGGTGGTGCCAGAACAAAGTGACAGTAGACTCGGCCGTCACCAAAACCTTACTAGCCCACGCAGTTGTATTCGTGAGTAGCCCCTGTCTGAGACCAGTCCATGCGTTAGTGTTTGTGAGTAGCCCCTGTCGAAATTTTCTGGTGTTTAGTAGTGTTGGTAATGTTTCGGACCGACAACGTCGGTGTGTTGGTGTGTATGCTGTAAATATTTCCGGTGAGTTCGCTCCATGTTGAGCAAACACTTTGGCTGCTCCCAGGCGCTTTAGGACGCTGGATTAGGCTTTCTAAGCTCGATGTCGCCTGCCTGCTAGCAGTTTCGCTGGTGCAGTGTAGTGGTGTAGGAGTGGACAGGGTTGCCTGGTTTTTAGATAAAAGAGTTTTATTTCGGTTGCGACTGGTTTTGATGCGCGCGCGTGTTAATTATTGTTGGCTTTGAACTATTAATGCATCGAAAAGCAGAACAAAAAAAAACGCGGTTGTATGTTTAGATGAGTTCAGGATTAGATTTAAATTATCTGATGTATTGTTTAGGGCTGTTCAGATATTTCTTCGTGATTCGTTTGTAATCAAAATAACGTTTTTCTACAAGTGTTTCTAGTTGAGTAGCAATTCGATAGAATTTTATGTTTAAGGCAACAAAGTTGAATATACCTATCGGGTCCATTATTTCCACAGCCGGCTGTCTAGTATTGGATCTTAAAAAATGATTCGCGTCGGGATAAAATATTCAAACATAACAAAAACTAAATAAAAAGTTTCTCAACAGCAGCATCCGATTGTTTGCCTTAAGAATAAATTTCAATCCAGTGAAAATACTAAATTTTATTAAATTTAAACGGGAACAGTCTCGACAGCAGCTTCCGATAGTCTGCCTTGAGAATAAAATTAACCAACCTTTAACCTCACTTATGCCAACGGTCGTATCGCTTGCTTAGGGCGACTCCCAGACCTTTACCTTGTACAACTACCAACTCCACGCGATGCTTACGCAGCCTTGTTGTTTAAATTCGATCAAATTTGGTCAAACGGTCAGTTTGATCGAGTTCCACAATAGGGTTGGGAAAAAGAGCCTGCGGTTTCGCTACCTTTTTCTAAGTAAGTTCAGCATCAACACTTCCCGTGCTCCTAATCCTTATTCCTGTCCCGGTGTATGGTGGAGATGGGAGCGGCCGGCAATGGATGGCTTTCATGGTGCTGCCTGTCCTGTTCGGGTAGAATTGGTTTTAATTCCCTTTAATCAATTTCTATGCAACCTGAGCTGGACAATCATCCCACATACATGACGAAATCCAGTCTGCAACCCGCTAAGATCACCATCTCCATGCGAATGCGAATGCGAATTGTTGCTCATTCTGACCCGCACGCTGGAAAGGTAGTCAAAAAACTGTTTAGGTACATAAAACAGCTGAATGTTATATTTTAATCAACCAAGCACATAACATTCAATCGAACTTACCAAAGCGTCGATATGTATGTATATGTGAAGGTATATCTAGAAGGTATATTCAAGAAGTTCAAATTTCGAGTGATTTTATAGCCTTGCCTCAGTGAAGGCAAAACATAGGTACCGTCAACTGAGGTGAATTGGGACTACGGTCTGAATAGGGACAGCACGTTTTAGAGCAGTTAAAAGTTTCAAAATTAAGAACGAATGTACACATTTTGTTGCTCTGAATCTGGTCTTACCAAAACCACTAAAAAATATCAAAATATTCAGCTGCAACATTGCTAAACCTGCTGTCCCAGCTCGCCTCATGTGTCCCGATTCGCTCCAGATTACGGTAATGAAAATAAGCTATTCCAATTAATATATAAAAAAATGTTCCTAAGTGATGTTTTCACTGACCTGCTGCACTTTAAGCAAAAAATCTAACTAGAATTGAAAAACAAAAACTTTCTCAAAAACGTAAAACGATTTGCGATATTTACAAAGTGAGTGCTCCGTGAGCGAAAAATGAGCGCGAGCGTGAACGTGGGGCAAACGCGAGCTGAAAAAATCGGGCAAAATGAGCGTTCACGAGCGCGTGAGGATCGCAACACTGGGTAGAGGACAAGCTGGAATTTATCTCACAACATAAACAGAACTATTTGGGCACTTGGGTTTTTTTAATTTCCTTGTTCAGTTTTGTTGAGTAGCCCCACAAATAATATTTCCAGCGAATCCAAACATTTGAAAGCTGGCAACCCTGCCTCAAGTTTTGACCACTCATGTACTTTTTTTGTCATTCCGTCCGTCATTTGACCCATCGTTGGCTAGGTAATCTAAAGACCTTTCCATCCGTTCTAAGAGATTGAAGATTTGTGAGGATCTTTTTGTAATGGGTGAGGATCAACGTTGCCAGATTATTTTATGGGAGATCTGTATTTTCTTAAAAATTAATCTGTATTTTATCTGTATCATGTCGATATCGAAGCCATAGAAGAAATTTTAATATTTTTAACAGCAGATTAAAGCTTTTTAATTATATTAAAACATAATTTAATTACTGAATTGTTGAAAATTTTAAATATAATAATTTTTCAAAAATCTGAATTTACAGTTTTTTTTTGGATTTTTGGGATCGAAAAATCTGTCAAATACAGATTTATCTGTATATCTGGCATGGCTGGTGAGGATGGTACCAACCACATAGGTGGATTCAGCTAGTTTTTATGATGTGTGATATAAAACTGAAATAAACTTTGTATTTTTAATAATATTAACATTTGTATTACCGCTTAACTATTTGCACACATAATGTAGCGTCGATTGGTATGCTTCTATTTCTTTGATTTGCAATCGATTGTTGGTACCGAATAGTATTTCTTGGAATGCTTTTGCTCATCAGAGTCTTTTCTATGTTGTGTCAACTTTTAATGGTTTAATTTGGTTATTCTCTCCAGTTGTTTTTTTATTTCCTTTGTATATCCATTTGCTGCAATTTCCACGACTCAAATTCCCACGACTCAGTGCCATTTCTACTTTTGATCGATCTATTCTATACAGTTGTGATTTGAATTTATAGCTTTGCGATTCTCAAATTTCGATTTTGTTCTTTTTATTTGATACGATCAATAATTTATTAAAGATATTTTAACTAC
Source organism: Culex pipiens pallens (assembly GCF_016801865.2). Lineage (NCBI taxonomy): Eukaryota > Metazoa > Arthropoda > Insecta > Diptera > Culicidae > Culex > Culex pipiens. The sequence continues at coordinate 116,227,156 of NC_068938.1, forward strand.
TTAAATATTAATTACAGTTAGCGAGCAGCAGTTCTAAGTGCTCCTTTAAAGTTTAATGTGTCTTAGGTTGTTTTGTTTTTTTTTGTATATATATATATTTTCGTGGATTTCGAGATATGTGAATAAATTAAATCGCCTTACGATTGTTTCAAAACATTTTTATCGAAATGAAAATGACAAAACCTAACAATAATATTTTTCCTATCCGAAATAATTTCACGTATTGATGCACCGTGAATGATGAATTTGATTTAATTTGTAACTCGCACATCGTTTGTGTAACTATGATCAATGCATCCAACATTGTTCAGTAATACTTTCAGTAGTTCTAGTGTCATAATACTCATGTCTGTTTGAATGACAGCGGCTATCATATGAATGACAATGATTGTTTCTCAATTAGGTGATTGCGTGGCAACAATTTTGCATAGTTTTATGTTGTTTTGGTTATGGTCCTCTGTCCACTTGCTTGATGCTGTCAATTAGTTGTAAAGGTTTTATCTTCTTTTCAATAAGTATTATTTTAGGATTATTTTTCAGTGCATATTAAATGATAAAAACCAATCCAAACCAAAAAAATGTTACATTGATTTTAAACAAAATCATAATCAATACAAATTTGGAGCAATCGTATCATCAGATCTACAATAACTTTTCAACAGGACGCAAGGATACGCCGTATTGAAAAGTTATAGAGATTAAAAGTTAATTGGTTTTCTATCTGTATCCTTGGATCGTGCTTTCATAAAGTTCTTGTGGATAGTTCTGTAAGTGATTTGTTTCGTTTCTTTATTGAGCAAAATGTAAATACCAGTGACTAGAAGAAAGTTTTTTTTTTAATGTTTTCTAGTACAATTTCTATATGATTTTATAATGAGAGACAGGAAAAGTTGGATGTTTTTTTTATTTAGAAAACCACAATTGTAAAATGAAAAAAAACGAATCACCAAGTTAAGGCAAATTATTCCTTTATTTAAGAATCAATTTGAATATTTAAAAAATGGATTTTTGAACAATTTTAATCTTGTTTTGAATTGATTCAGCTGCTGGTTTTATTTACTTATTAATGCTTTGTTTGTTTGTAAAGACTATTTACAGATCACGCGGCCTTTTTTTGGTAGAAAAATCCCATCATTGTGAATAGGCCTATAGCATACTCTCCAATGTAAAAGAAAAGATCTAATGAATGGGGAGGAAAGGTTGAGAATCGATTAAAATAGGAACAAAACGATCCATAAAGACACAGTTTTTAGAGGAAATTAGAAACAAGTTTCAGTTTTGAGTTGTTTCTTAGTTACTGTTTCATGTCCATAAAATAGTTTTCATTTTGAAGTTAAAATAATGGTTTCAGGGCAAATGTTACCATAATCTGATCGATTTTTCAAGCTTTCAATTTAATGTCAGGAATCAATCTGAATTTTGTTTATATTTTTGCAAAAAATATCTCAGTTTTTTTCCATACTTAAATATGAACACATGTTTTTGTAGACATTGTACAGTTGCTAAATTTTGTGAAACTCCGTTAAGATCATTGTACTTGAACTAAATATTAAAAACTAATACCAATATATCCCTTTTAAGCAGTCATAATAGAATAGAGTACACAAATTCATATAGTTCTACAGCTAGGTTTAAATTATGATCTTGTTAATAAAATAAACTGCATAATATTTATTTTCAAGCTGGAAAGTCAATTATTGTTTTTGTTGGCAAAAAAACAAATCTATATCTTTTGTGCTCCAATGATGTTTTTAAGGCACTTTTCAAATTCAATTTGATCGAAAACTAAATAACAGAAAAAAGTTAGCATGTGTTTAAAGATAATGTAAGGGCTTATTTGATACAAGAAAAAAAAAACAAATAATTACTATATTTAACATATGAACAATAATCATTCAGGGAAATCCTATGCAAAACTGATATAAATTTCAAAACATGATTGATTACCATAAATAAATAGCATCGATGCTGATCAAATCATCATTGATGATAATGACCATAAGTGCAATGCAAAGAAAGTATGACAAAGGTGTTCAATACGGAATCTGGGGATGAAAAAAATAATGCATGTCAGTCACGACTTTTGTTGGAAAAGGTTGTGAAACATTTGCTCATATTTCCAACCTTCTGCGCACAGCTTTGTAAACTACTATTTACATCTGTCGAACTTAGATTCAATTTTCCGAATAGCTTGTTCACTCAGTAAGTTGGAAACGTGACCAATAATTTGTAGTGTACAAATCCAACAAAAAATGTTGATTGTGGTAAAATGTATTTGTTCTTCTCCTTACGTTCACTGGTAAATAGTTATTTACAGTAAAACAGCAACTGTACGTTTCGATAAATACGGTTTTCCTTTATTTTCATCGAGTGCATTATCATTTACTTAGTTAAATTCAGCATATTTACTTACGTAATTTATTAGCATAACATGTGGTTTTGGTCGTTCTATAATATATTTTTCTATTTTTTCCGTATCGCCAGACGCAACACCGATTGTTAAAAGCTAGACTCAGGTCATGAGATTATTGAACTGAAATTGTATTATTAATTTATGTTACAGTAAGGTACCGAAAATAGTGATTCATTCAAAGTTGTGTCAGAGTTGGAAATATGAAATCCCTTTTAAATCTTTATATTTGTGCTTGATTCAATTAATCGTACTAGGTATAACAAGTTGTGTTTTTTCTTGATTTTTGGAATGAACTTCAACTCAATGCAATTCATATTGCGTAGAACTGCTATTTCTCAACAAAAATGTAATCAAAATAGTGTAGTAACAACAAGACTCTTGATTTGTCACATTAACTATGTGGTTTCTCGTCTTTTTGATAAGTTCTCTATATTTTGTGTTGATGTGTGTAAGTATGCATTTACTTTGTTGAGTATGTTACGCATAGAAAATATTGCGTTTTCAGTATTCCATTTTCGGTACTTTTTATAATAATAATAATAATGATTTCTAAACCTATTTTCTCGATAGACATGAACAACTCACGTACATACATACTGATTTTTTGTCTCCTTTTCTTTTTCTTGATTGATAGAATTGAAAAAAATGATACAAGTGTGTTCAAGTTGGAGAAATTTATTTGATAAGTTTTGCTCACAAAGAGTTTTAAGGAAAGAGATTAATGTTTTGTTGTTGAAATTTATTTCTTTAATCATTTAAAAATTTGGCGTAGGGGTGCATTTTGTAGCGATAGATTAAGGTGCAAAATCGACGAATATTTTGTTTGGTTTTCTGACAACATTTCAAAACAGATAACATGGAGAAATGCGTGGTGAAAATAAAAAAGCAGCTTTTTATGATGTTTTCATTATTTGCAATACTGTTTGTTTTCTTTTTAGTTGAGTTGTGTTTAAATGGTTCTTAAAAATAATGTTCTGCCTTAAGGTTCATAGTAATACGAAGTCTCGATTTAAGGATCAAATGACGTGTATCTTATTTTACAGTGTGCTGCTAAATTATTGTCTATATCATTTTCGAACGAAGTTTGCGTTGACGCCATTGCTGGCACCATTTGCGATTTTTTATAGTGATGAAAATTAAAAAAAAAATTGTGCTATTTCTACTAACTGCAAATTAAGCCTGCATCAGCATCGATGCTAGCTAGTTAACAAGCTATTTTTTACATAATTATAGTAGTTTTTATTGCAAAAACTAAGAAAATATAACACCGATGAAAATGTGGAATGCTGGCTACACCAACTTATTTCTTGCGTTCCATTTGCTGGATATTGATACAACCAAATATGACCTTTTTATTCAAAATACGCAACGTTTTAAACCAACAAATATACTTTTTTTTTCCACAATAATGTTGTTTTGCTCAAAACAGTGAAGTTCTTCAAAAATCGGAAAAGATTCTAACGTTCATAATTATTAGTAGTTTGAAAAAAAGAATTATTCAACTAACTAATAACTTGTGAACATGATATATTAATAAGATTCTTTCAACAGCAATAGAATGGTTTTCTCGACTTGTTTCCTCATATGTTCGAGCTCAGCGATATCCTTAGATATATATCACCTTTAAAGTACATTATCTAATATTTAACTTAATTAGTCAATATGGCAGCATTGTTTGTATTAGTTTGTCTCTGTAACAGTTTACTCGCAAACATGGCGCACTTTGTCAATTTATGTTGTCAGATGTTCTATTGCTTGTGAACGATTTGCAAACCTTCGCATTATCCAGTCAATGTTAGGAAAAATATTTGATTTGTTTTCCTTGAAAAACCATACTGTTGCAATGCGAATGTGCCAGATGCTCAAGCCATCATCATTCGCTTCTGAAGAACTGTATTCTAAAATGACCTTCCTGTTTCCAACAGCTCCATTCCAAAAGAATAACTAACCAGTGGATTTTTAATAACACGATGCTTAGAAGAAACTTTTCAGGAAACCGGCTGGTCCAGCATCTTGGGGTTGTGCCTGTGCTGTTTTGAGTTTTGCTTGAGCATTTTTTAAAGCTCTGAAATAAAAAAATAATGTGGTTATAAACTGTAGTGCAGTTTACCTTAATGTAAAGCTTACTGTTGAAGGTCCATAATGGTCTTTTCCTTCTGATTTTGTTCCTCTTGGGTCATTTGTACAAGTTGCAGCAATCGTTCTGTTTCGGCAGCCGATCGTTGAGCGTCCTCTTTAGCTTCATTGAAGTCTTTTGTAATCCTGAGAGGGTAATTAACATTTAGTAAAATCATAGAAAAATCTTCTTAATTTTATTAACTTACTTATCTAGCTGTTGCTGCGTTTCTGTTAACTGTTTGTTCAATTCGCCTGCTGCTGCTGCAGTGCCACCAGCCTGAAAAAGATTTTTTTACATCAGATAAACCGCTTAAAAAAAAACATACACAATACCTTTTGAAGAGACTTTTCCAGCTGGTCCATTTGTTCTTTTCGTTTTTTAAGCTGCTTGTCGAACTCGACTAAATTCTTTTCTTTCTCCTCCAGCTCTTTCCGCTTGTTTTCGATAACCTTTCGTTGGTCCTCGAATGTCTTACGTTCACTTTCAAGCAGTCGAGTGGCGTCCTCGATTTGTTTCATTTGTGCTTCGAGTTGCTTTCGATCATGTTCGGAAATACCTGCTTGCTGGGCTGCTTTCTGGTTTGCTGCTTGAGTTGCATGCTGCAGTTCCTGTTGCAACACTTGAATTTGTTGTTCCATTTGCTGCAGTTTTTGGTGTTGTTGTTGTGCTTTCTTTGCCGCATCCTGGGCTTCCAACTTTTGAAAAATGAAAAGCAATTAATTATGAAATAAGTGATAACACTTGTGTGCCTGTGTGGATTAATCAGAACGTGCACTGGAATAATTATCCAGAGGTCAATGGTTCAAACCCCCCAGCATACACAACAAATTTTAAGTAAAAATTGCTCTAGTTAAAGCAAAAGTGGTCAAGTAGTGGGCGTAGCCAAGAACCATATACAGTATGTAAAAAAAAGTATTTACACCCCTTGGGCACTATGCACATTTTGTGATGAAACATGTGAACAATTTAATGTTGACAGAAACCTAGTACTACGTTTTGTTCAGAAACTCATGCCAAACATTTTGCTTTAAAAAGCTCATGATAAGATGATTTCTATAAAAAGACTTAGTATTATAACAAATCTATATATATATAAAAATTTCGACGGTTTTGTTCGAACGCGAATCAGTTGAATACGGAGCGTCGGATCGAGGTGCTCTTTGTTGCGTTGGGATCGTATAAGCCCAAGGAAGGTTTATACGCTAACTAATTGACACTTTGGCCACTCTGGAACCGATCCCGGAGCATCGGCAAATTGTATGGAGAAAGTTACGTAAAGTCATATTTTGATCACAGGAGGCTGGATAAGCAAAAAATCAAAAATGTCAACAAACGAAAAAAAGGCAGAACGAAGTTTGTCGGGTAAGGCTTGTACTATTACAAAAATAAAAAAAGGTGCAAAAAAAGTTTGTACACCTTTCGAAAAATTAACATAAATAAAGTTATTTGTTGACAAATTACTATAAATCTAGTCTCCCAACTCCAAATATGCATCCTTGACTGATTAAAAAAATAATTTGGATTGAATATAAAGTTTACTAACTACTTAGTATAAAAGTTTATATAATTCTGGAAATTCTATATAAAATTTACCTAAACTTAATTTTGCAAACTTTTAATTCAACTAAATGTCAATATATTACCATAGAATTGCTAAATATACATTTTGGAGTGGGTATAACAGCGTTTTGGGGGTCTTTGTATCGATAGAATAGATTTTTCGTTGGAATTTCGTACCAACTCGGAATTACGTCGTCGGAAAATCCGCCGGCATCCGAACCGGTCCACGGTTCACAAGTCAACCTATGTGGCATCGAAAAGGGCATAAAATTTCCGATGTTTTGATACCCATACATCTAGGTTTTCTATAAAACCCACGTTTTTAAATACCTGGGCAAAAAGTAGGTTTGATCCACGAAAACAAAAATTACGAAAGTCCATACATTTTTGGCAGGTTACTCAAACGAAACCATAACAACGTTTTTGCCTGAATTAAAAGTTTGCAAAATTAAGTTTAGATAAGTTTTATATAGAATTTTCAGAGTTATCTAAACCTTTATACTATGTAGTTAGTAGACTTTATATCACATAGGTAGAACTTGAGATTCAAAAAGAGGGATTTATACAGTGCTGCCTCTAGCGGTGGAGAGCTCCAACGTTTATAACAGATTTTATAATAGGTATAACCGAGGGGTTGATCAACAGCACGATTTTTTTCTCCAGCCTGAACAAATAACTCGAAACACAACTTTAAAACCCCTTGACTGATAGAAACTGGAATAAACTGTTATACACATAAAAGAAAACAAATTCGTAGCTGGCCATGCAAAAAACAATTTTCAAATGTTTACAAATTTCCGCCCATTTTCAGGAACCATTTTCGTTAACATTCCATTGCGTCCTAAAAGAAACGGATTTCGATAAAAAAAACATAATCCGAATAGAAATCAATGCTTGTCCGAATTGTGTGATCATTGCTTGTTCGAGAACCGGTGAAGCGCCAGTTGAAAGGATTGTTTTCCGGTGGTTGGGGATAGTTGGATCTGGTACGAGTTTTATTTGTATGATTCTTGTACGAAGAAGATAAAAGTTGAACCGAAATAAACATTTCGCTTTAAAGGTAGGTTAGTTATTGGAAAAAAATGTTTCAACGATACAATTTAAATGTGCCTCCAAGTGCTCACTTCCGTTGTCTTACTTGATGCCACCAGGCCAAGTTTTTTCAACTTTCAATTTGGAATCTGGTTGGGATAGTTGTTTATAGAAGATGTTACACAAAACGCGGGGTGGTCAGTTAATCGGAAACACAATTTCACTAAATTTTTAGTTGATTGTTAAAAAGGTGCAATTCGTGATGAGCTTGTTTGTTTTGATTCGTTGCTACGAATGTCAGTCTCACTGGTATACATTTTCTTTTATTAGATCGTAGTGTGCTGAGAAATCATCCAGGACAAATTTATCGTAGAACAGTTATGAACTGATCTCTCGTCACACTTTTTGAACAGGAATTTGTTCAGAGTTCCACGGATGTGCTTTATATACAATCCAAGTTATTTTTTTAATCAGTCAAGAATACATATTTGGAGTTGGGAGACTGGATTTATGGTGATTTGTCAAAAAATAATTTTATTTTTGTTAATTTTTCGAAAGGTGTACAAACTTTTTTTGCACCTTTTTTGATTTTTGTAATAGTATATGGGTCATTCCACCTGAAGTGTGCAAGAAAAAATGCAAATTTGAAAATTACCATCTCCGATTCTGCTCAAATTTGGCAGAGCTGTTGAGACTATCAAAACATGCAAAAATCCCGAATTTCATCCAAATCGGACCACCCCCTCCATTTTTGTACCCTCCCAAAAAATCGACTTTTTGGCGATTTTTGAGCGAAACTCTTATCTTCAAACGACGATAACTCAGGAACCACAAATCTTAGAGGGTCGGTCTTAGACTCAATTTTGAAGGAAATTGGACGTAAAATCCATTTCTGTGATCAAAATTTAGATTAAAATATGTTTTCTACCTGTATTGCGCAATTGAAAACTTTAAATGGCCGTATCTCAAAACAGCCCTATTTATTTTTTGAATTTGACCTCACCATCGTGTTCCCCTGCCAATTTTACATAAGAATCACTTATCGACAGAAAGGAATATGTTTCGTTCCAGAGATATCGAATTTTAAAGTTTTGAGTATTTGAGATTACCTACATCAGCTACATTCGTCGCATCTGCTAGAAGCGAAACATATTCCTTTCTGTCGATAAGTGATTCTTATGTAAAATCGGACGGGGAATACGATGGTGAGGTCAAATTTAAAAAATAAATAGGGCTGTTTTGAGACACGGCCATTTAAAGTTTTCAATTGCCGAATACAGGTAGAAAACATATTTTAATCTAAATTTTGATCACAGAAATGGATTCTACGTCCAATTTCCTTCAAAATTGAGTCTAAGACCGACCCTCTAAGATTTGTGGTTCCTGAGTTATCGTCGTTTGAAGATAGGGATTTCGCTCAAAAATCGCCAAAAAGTTGATTTTTTGGGAGGGTACAAAAATGGAGGGGG
>NC_068938.1:116235848-116364700 GCF_016801865.2 Culex pipiens pallens
CTTTAAAGTTATACTTGATTGAGTGTTTGGTCTGTGCCAAAAATATTTGTACGTGTGGCAAGCCTGTGTTACACTCACCCGAAACTGAAGCGCGAATGATAATAATCGTACTACTTTAAAGGTTCTTTCGCGGTTTCGCTCCTCTCACTGTTTTTTTTCTGCTGGCAAATTTTGTGAGATGTTTACAAACAATCACCGCCATATTGCGAATGATGTGCGGTAGGCTGAAATCACCATCAGTCATCCCCCTGATCTACTTCTTCAAATTGCATGGCATTGTTGCCGGGTATGTTTTTAGTGCACAAAAAGTTGAGAAAATCGTTGGCAACAGTGTCTGCGGCACATTCTGAAATGCCGCGCGGCGTGTACCTTCGAGAGAAATGGACAATATTGTTTCTGATTTACTTTCAACCCCCTCCCCTTCCTCTTGAGTCAAAATCCACCTCCCTTTGAAGACCCCCCTCCTCCCCCTCCAAATAAAAAAAACGATTTTTGCGGTGTTTAGAATTTTAGACGTTTTATGAAACATTGTATTGGTGCTCGTCCACGTTTTTTCGTTGATCCACTTGCTAAATTCACGTTTTCCACGATAAATTCTTCTAAAATAAACTCACTATGCAACCGATTATTGTTAGACAACTCAAAATATAACTACTTTTATGGGCTTTTGAATACCTCGTTTTGAAGCTACAGAACAACATGCATAGTTTTTCCCTGAGTTGATCATGTGTAATTTAATAAAACGTACCTACCTAAACTAATGTTAGAAATGGCAAAACTGGCATAACTCAAAAAGTGTATATTTGAGCAAACACCATATTTTTTAAAATCATAACTCCTCGCCATTTCAACCGATTTCAAACGCAAATCTGGAGTTTAAAAAAAAACTCTGGAAATGAAAGGTGATAAGTTGGCCTTTCAAAGAAAAATAATAAGAAGCTTCAAAAATCTAGCCTAACACATGAAAAGGGCGTATGTAACTTTAAAATACAGTTTTCACGGTGTCTGGACCAAAGTGCCTATGTCTGGAAATATTTTTAATGGATTCCCCGGACATTCTTACGTAACAACTTAAAATGGGAGGAGTTCATACTCAGGATTCCGAGATACGCTTTTTTGAAAATAAAATCCTTGTTTTTAGACGCGCCGCGCGCAAAAACGACGAAATCGGCAAAAATCAACTTTTTCTGCTATAACTATAGAATTTCAGCGATGACCTATCCTGCCGCTCTAATCGAGTCCGTACCATATGTAAAAACAGCAAACTGAGAAAAAACGCATGTCACGAAAAAGTGGATTTTCTCCGATTTTCTAGAACAAAGTACAAAATTTTATTGGGTTTTCTGATAATTTACATGATTTAGAACCAAACATTATTGACAAAATTACATATGGGACGGATTAGCTTCGAGCGGCATCGTCCAAGCAACCCCCTTAAACAAAAATTGTCCACTTTTTTGCAATATAATCAGGCCCGTAGCCAGGGGGGGGGGACTACCGGGCTGCAGCCCCCCCCCCCGATATTTTTTCTATTTTTTTTTAAAAACCTTTACCTTAAAAAAATCTCAAAACAATGATTGTGTGTTCTCTTCACAGAAATAATTTATTAGATAGAGAATCAAGAATAGATTAATCAAACTAAGTAATTTGCCTGTCCATTGCCGGGCTCAGTTTTCGTAGATTATGGATCCATTATTTAAAAATTGAGCTGCAGATTTGAACATCGTTTCATTCAGTAACATCTCATTTATCTCGTAGTTTAGCATTACATTGGTTAGGGTGGTCTAAATCTGGGCTTACTTGAGGCTACCCCCTAAAATCAAAGATTGACCTATCACTAGCCTAAGTTCCAAATTTGAGCTTTTTCTGACCACTGATCACCAAATTTGGGAAAAATCGTCAAAATGTATGGAGAAAAGCAACTGTTTCAGTTTTTGACCTGTGGAGGGCGCAATAACTATCCAGTCCTTACCAATTTTCATAACTAATATCTTCTTTAAATTTGGAAAAACTTTCCCGAAGACACCTTATTTTTTGGGTTTTTTGCTGAAAAGTTATTAGCCGTCGAAAATAGCAATATCCAGGGCTACATAAAAATAATTAATTTTTAAATTCACGTCTGTGCTAGCTTGCCTGGCAATGTACCTGTTATGTTGCGCAAAAATTGTCATTTTCGAAAGCTAATAACTTTTTAGCAAAAATCCTTAAATCTCGTTGTCTTATTTTTGATTGTCGATCTTAAGTATGACCCCTGAAGAACCATAAAATAATTTAGAATTTTTAGATTATCCAAAGTATCGAACTTCGGATAATCGAGGTTCGGCTAGTCGAATTCGGACTGCAAAATGAATAACCCTTCTTTATTTGCATTAACGTGAAGACTTCCATCGTTGTCATGATTTTTCCTTTAAATATATAAATTTTGCGTTGCTTTCAATATTTTGACAAAAATCCTTCAACAAGTTGTTTAGAATAGTGCCCTACACATGCTGATTCCTTTTGGTAACGATTATCCCATTCCTTGTTAAGTTATGGAAATCGTCATTAATCAATGATTGCCAACTACACAGAAAAAAATATTTCTGTAAATTTACATTATTTATCATGTACCAAAAGGTATCATGATAAATGATGTATATTTACATTAGGTTCATTGGAAACTTACATTAGATTCATTGGAAATTTACATTAGTTTTGAAAATTTACATTAGTTTTGGAATTTACATTAGTTTTGAAATTTACATTAGTTCAAATCAACTAATTCTGATTGGCCAATGGGAATGAGAAGCTCGACTTGGATTGCAGTAGGAAAAGGGTGTGGCCTATGTTCTATTTTAAAATGAGTGAAACGGGCAGCAAAAGGAAATTATGATTTTAAAAAGTTGTTTTACAGGTAGGGGACGCTTTCTCGTCGACGGCCAAGTGGAATAACGCTGGACTGGAATCGAACGGACGACGGATAGGATGTTCGGTGTTACTGCTGCTACCCGCTGCCGACTGAGCCATCTTCGCATTTTATAAACGAGCGGCTAAAGCATCAACTTGTTCAGGTCGAGGCTCAGGCAGTGGGCCAGCGAAGTATTAGAACGATAGAAAGAGAACCAAATATAACTATTTTTAGTTCGGGTAGTTTTGAAGGCAGCGTTTGGCAGAAATACATTGGATATATGATTTACATTAAATAGGAATTTACAGAAAGCCGAACACGGGTAGAAATTCATCAGATTTGAGTTTCCATGCTCAACGTTTCCATTAGATTCATGATTTACATTAGATTTAGATTTACATTGGAGTAATTTCCATGACTTTTTACTCTTTACATCATATTTCAACATTACATTGAGTGAGTTTACATAAGAAACAGTAATTACGTGCTGTGTATATTTACATATTTTTTTCTGTGTAGGACGTCAATGACTGTGCCACAAAATTATATAAATTTTGAAGCACAATTGATTTAGATCAAAAATTCCTTCAGTGGCTTCAAGAAGGCAACAACCAGAACATGCTGATTCATTTTGGTGCTGAAATTCGTTAAATTGAATTTAATACAGAATATTTTATAGTGATAATCAATTTTCTTCAAAAATGATCAACGGCTTCACCTTAAACCCCCTTATCCTTTTGAGGACCTTCATACTACACTCAACCCCCGGTGGTTGGTCACTTTTTCGTTTGACACTTTTTTAGTTTGTACCCCGTTGGTTGGTCAAAGTCAAACTAAAAAGTGACGAACTGTCACTTTTTACACGGCGCTCACGCACACTATCAAAACAAACGTTTGGTAGTGTGTGTGAACTCCGTGTAAAAGGGGTGTCAAACTAAAAAGTGATTCCGTTCGTTTGACAACAGTAGGTGTCAAACCATCGGGGTTTGAGTGTATTAACAAATGATTTTTCTACATTTTTCAAAATATACCATAATGGTGTTAAACCTGGATCCCTTCCACCCGACTGACGACGTCCACAGGATGGCGAAGATGGAGCTGATTGACGATTGGCTTCTACGAGTGCTTCCAAAGTTTTGGATGGGGTGTGCCACATCAGCTAACCCTCTGCTGCAGCGGATGTCCCCTTGATGTGATATTAGAATAAGAAATATCTCCTTTCCTCTAACTATCCCCTATCTATTAGCAATTTCGAAGGTTATTTTGTAATTTTTTCCTTCCCCTGCTCAATTTTTCTCCCGTGTACCAGTAAACTCTAAACACTGTTTGAATTAGTCAGCTGTTGAAAGGTACCCCATATCTCAGCTTAGGATAATTACTGCACTGATGTTTTTGCCAAAACAATCCAATAAATGAAATGGAATGAAATAAAATGAAAATATACCATAATTTCTCAGAAATATTTAGATTTTTTTTCAAAATGGAAAGCATTTAAAATAAAGAACTTTTGATAATTTCGATTATTATCAGAAATACACTTCTAATTTTATCGTTTTGGTTTTTAGAATATGGTTAGTTACATATCTGAGACCTTAGAGAAAAATGCTTGATAAATTTCTGTGTGTATTTTTTATTACTTTTTCGTAAACCTTTTTTCTGAAACCGGATGATTACTTTTGGTCAAATTTTTTTGTTTCCACCGAATCGAAAGATCAACTAAGTGAATCCTTATTATCAGCTAATTTTCGCTTTGTGCATGAGCTTGCGATTTTTGAAGCAAGATATAAAATGATAAACATATTCAAAACGTTAAAAAAAGGTGCAGGTGGTTATGTTACACATGACCAGTATGACAAAGAACTTAGCAGAAAAGCTTTTAAAATTAAGCCATTTTGCTGAATTATGCGTCAGATAAAATCAAAACATTATTGGATTTAGTTTTTAGCTCAAATTCTCTTTAAGCTCCGTATAAAAAACCATGATATCTCTATGGTTTGATGATTGTCCCCCAATCGGAACAATCGTGAGGTAGCGACCTCTCCAGATTGTTGCCACCTTTTCGAAATGGCCAGTATTGTAAACCATGAGTTGTGATACCCATAGTGCCAAAACTCGTTGGTTCAATAGATGTCTTCCCGGGAAAACTATCTTTTAGGGCACCGGCCACTGCAGCTTTTGGCCAACTTTTTCTAAATTGCCATTTTCATTACCAATATCAAAAACCATGAATATTGATACCAATATTGCCCAAAATCGTATGGTTCAGTAAATGTCCTCCTGGGATAACCTCCCTGAGGGCACCGGCCACTCCAGGTTGTGGACAATACTGTCAAAATGGCCATTTTAATAACCAGTATTGAAAACTGTAGGGTCCACCCTCCGAGTGTGCTGCCCCTTGGCACAAGTTGTGTGAGAGACGTTGCGTAAGAGAGGTAAAGGACGCGAGAGAGTTAGTCTAATGCGGACAGTGTGGAGGAGTGCACGCAGCGACGAGCTCACTATGGGCCAACTCCATACAAACAGGCGGCCAAATTATTTTTTGCTTTTTAAATGTTTTTTCATACAAATTTGGGTAATTGTATGGTATTAAAATGATAAACGTCGATTTTTATGACTTTTCGTGTTTTTCAATAGTTGATTGTTTATAATAAATAGTCTTTTCATACATTTGCAAGTGCAACAGAATTGCGTATATATTGTATTGCAAGTTTATTTTATTAAATTATGGATAAGCTAATACATCCCCACTTTAAGGACACAACCCCTCCCTCCTCATTCTTTCACCCCCCCCCCCTCCCCTCTTCCTCTCCAACAAAATTTTGTTAAGCGTTATAAATTCATTTTAAGTCAAACATTTATTATTTATTTGTGTGTTTCTTTTTGTGAGTCCATGCCATATAACTAGAGACCCCCCCCACCCTTACGGGCATAAATTGCGAAATTTTAATTGTTAAATCAAATAACAGAAAAATTAATTTTATTCAAAATATTAATTATGAAGTAAAACGATAAAATACAAACCATATTCTTAAAATTCATTTGATTATAGAGTTTGTGACAGCTTCAGGATATGTTAAAGGTACTTTTTATTTTGTACTAACCAACATAGAACTTAAATGTGGATCAGTTTCATGGATTGATCGCAGAAATTCATAATGCTAAGTCAACATTTTGCTGAATACTTTTTCCGGTATCAAACTGAGATTCTCCAGTTTCGCTTGAGAAACTTCGGTACGAATACCTTATTTTGACTAAGGTACTCTATTTTAAATGTAGGCAACAGAAAATTCCAATAAAGTCATTTCGAACTTCTTGAAACCAGGTATTGATTTTTGAAGCGACGATGCCCACGAAGTAGGTAGCAAAGCAAGTGAAATAAACGGGCGCATATGTAGATTGCAGCAAATTTTGATAAAACGTAAATGTTCAAAATGGCATATCTCCGAAAACGCAAAAAATCGCAGGCTGGAAATTTCAGCAATGTTAGATTATGATCCAATCTTTCAAGTGATCTTAGTTTCATGTTTAGCATCGATTAGCAAAAAAAGTACTCGATTAACAAACACAAAAAAATAAGTTTTGTCAAAAAAATGCTTCAGTTATTCGATGAAAACTTCAGTTTTTGGTTTGAAAACAACATTTTATCTATTAATAGTTTCCAAGCTTATCTCATTACCTTTCCAACGATGTATGGTTGTCCTAATAAAACATTTAAAATGGCTGAGCTATGTTAAAATTAAACAATCAGCCTTTTTTACGAAAAACGCTAGTTTTTTACTCCATTTTTTTACTTTCAGCTTGCGTATCTCCGTAATGAACAAACTTAGAGCTTTGAAAATTTGAATTTTTCTTAGTTAGAATGTTTACTTTCGAGAAAAAAATACCAAAAAATATTTGGAGAAGGTCACTTTTTTGAAACTTGGCCACCCAATGTACCATAGTGAGCGTAACCATTCGGCCACGGGTGTACCCCATTTGGCATAATGGACATTTGGCATAACGGGTTTTCAAGATGGACGTTTGGCATAATGGACGTTTGGCATAATTGGTCCAAGACATCAGGGACGTTTGGCATAATGAACATTTGGCATAATGGACGTTTGGCATAATTCGTTCAAAAACCATCAAGGACGTTTGGCATAATGGACGTTTGGCATAATGGACGTTTGGCATAATTGACGTTTGGCATGATTATTACTAGCTTGTTTTTTTTTGTTAATTATTTGTCATTTTCACGAATGAATATGTATATTTTTTACCTTTTTTATATTACTTTAAGAGATTATCATTTTTTTCTATAAAAAATTAGGTATCTCTATTTTTTCCCAATAGTAAAATCTTTCCATTTTGAATAATTCACAATAAATCTTTTCAATGAAATTTTGATATTTTTATTAAATAATTAACATATCTCTTGTTAGCTTAAGATTTTTTCCCTTTCAATATAATTAGGAGTAATTTTTTAAATGAAATTTTCCCTTCTTTTATATGAAATTCATGATGAGAAAAACCTCTTCAAATCTTCGACAATTGAGCTTTTATAATGCAATTTTCCCTTCTTTTGATCAAAATTTTACTTGAAGAAGGAAATTTCTAAATAAATTCACATTTTTCCCTTCTTTTTCGAATTTAATCTAAAGAAACCCTAGAACTGGGCAGCACTCATCCGACACGAGACTAGCGGAAAGATTCACTGACACAGAGAACACAGTTCTACATGACCGAGAGAATTATGCCCTCGAGTCCATTTTCAAGAAAAAGTTCATCCTTCAAAACGAAAAGTGTTCTCTAAGGGAACTGAACCAGAGACTAATAATTAATTAAATTAATTGTTTTGCAGGTGTGAGTTGGTACCATTATTCTATCGAGTTTAGCATTGAGCTCTCTATAAATTTTGATGGAATTATACTCTCGATCCTGTATTTTGGGTGAATGGATGTCGATGTTGCTTTTCTTTAAATATTTTGCAATTAAGTTTTTTTATTCAATTTTCCCATCATTTTTTATATTTAACTTGAAGAAGGGAAATTCTCTTATAGATGTTGTCTTTAAACACTTATATAATTTCTGCACATTTTTTCTCTGTTGGTTTAATTTTTGCAATAAAGTTGTTTATGGAATTTTCCCTTCTTTTATTTATTCAATACTAATCTTAAAGAAGGGACAACTGCCTAAAAAAAATGCTGATTAAATGTTATTTTTAAGAGAGGTAGGTGAAAAACATAAAAATATTGCGATAGTCAAACATTTAAAGAGTGTCAAAATGTGAATCTTTAAATTTACTTTTCCTTCCATAAGTTGAATTTTATATAAATAAATATAAATTTTATAAAAAAATTCATAATCGAAATTTATTGCCAAATATTCGAAAAGTATTGTTTTTAGAGATTTTCCCTTCTAAAAGTTGAATTTAAAATAAAAGAAGGGAAAATTTCATAACTCATTTGTCAAATATTTAAAGAAAGAAAAAATGTACATCCCTTATTAAGGATGAATATTAAAGAAGAAAAAATTGCATAAAAACAATGATTGCAAAATTTTGAAAAAAAACAAACTGCACATTTTTTGAGAGATTTTATCTTATTTGAGCTTTAAAATAAAAGAAGAGCAAATTGCTTTAAAAAATTTAAATGCATTTCGTTAAATAAGAGCAAAATGTACATTCATTCTTTAGGTTGAATTTGAAAAAAGAGGGGAAAGGGTAAACAGTATACATTTTTTATTGCTAAATTTCAAAGACTGGCAAAACTTACATCACTTTGTTAGGTTGAATTTAAAATAAAAGAAGGAATAATTGAATACAAAAAAATAGCTGCAAAATATTTCAAATGAAGACAAATCTCAATATTATATATTTATGAAAAAAATGCATTTTATATTTATGAAAAATTGCATTTTAAAGATTTATTAAGAAAAAAAGAAAAAAAAATTACATCTATTGGGAGAAAATGACAAAGATACTAGATTTCTTGAAAACAAAAATCATTTTTAAAGTAAAGTTATCTGCTTAGAAAAAAGAAAAAAACCTATAAATTATTATTCTTTACAAAAAATAAATACTTATTGAACAAAAAAAAAGCTAGCAAAAATTATGCCAAACGTCCATTATGCCAAACGTCCTTGATGGGTTTTGAACGAATTATGCCAAACGTCCATTATGCCAAATGTCCATTATGCCAAACGTCCCTGATGTCTTGGACCAATTATGCCAAACGTCCATTATGCCAAACGTCCATCTTGAAAACCCGTTATGCCAAATGTCCATTATGCCAAATGGGGTACACCCATTCGGCCACGCACTGCGTAATAAATCCATTTTAAGTCAAATATTTATTATTTACTGCTGTGTGTTTCTTTTTGTGAGTCCATGCCATTTAACTTGAGACCCACCGCCCCCACCCTTACGGGCATAAATTGCGAAAATTTTAATTGTTAAATCCAGGGGCGCCGACTCTGTGGGGGCACGGTACTTTTTGCCCCCCCTAAAATTTGGCTGGGGGGGCAGCCCATACATTGTGCCCCCCCAGAAATTTTGGAAGAAAAATATTCTTATATGGGTAATTCTCCGCCAACTCACACAGCAGTTGCCCCGACCCCTCTTCGATTTGCGTGAAACTTTGTCCTAAGGGGTAACTTTTGTCCCTGATCACGAATCCGAGGTCCGTTTTTTGATATCTCGTGACGGAGGGGCGGTACGACCCCTTCCATTTTTGAACATGCGAAAAAAGAGGTGTTTTTCAATAATTTGCAGCCTGAAACGGTGATGAGATAGAAATTTGGTGTCAAAGGGACTTTTATGTAAAATTAGACGCCCGATTTGATGGCGTACTCAGAATTCCGAAAAAACGTATTTTTCATCGAAAAAAACACTAAAAAAGTTTTAAAAATTCTCCCATTTTCCGTTACTCGACTGTAAAAAATTTGGAACATGTCATTTTATGGGAAATTTAATGTACTTTTCGAATCTACATTGTCCCAGAAGGGTCATTTTTTCATTTAGAACAAAATTTTTCATTTTAAAATTTCGTGTTTTTTCTAACTTTGCAGGGTTATTTTTTAGAGTGTAACAATGTTCTACAAAGTTGTAGAGCAGACAATTACAAAAATTTTGATATATAGACATAAGGGGTTTGCTTATAAACATCACGAGTTATCGCGATTTTACGAAAAAAAGTTTTGAAAAAGTTGGTCGTCATCGATCATGGCCGTTCATGGTCACCCGCGACAGACACGGACGACGAAACAAAGAGAAACGCAAAAAGTAACTTTTTCAAAACTTTTTTTCGTAAAATCGCGATAACTTGTGATGTTTATAAGCAAACCCCTTATGTCTATATATCAAAATTTTTGTAATTGTCTGCTCTACAACTTTGTAGAACATTGTTACACTCTAAAAAATAACCCTGCAAAGTTAGAAAAAACACGAAATTTTAAAATGAAAAATTTTGTTCTAAATGAAAAAATGACCCTTCTGGGACAATGTAGATTCGAAAAGTACATTAAATTTCCCATAAAATGACATGTTCCAAAAATTTTTACAGTCGAGTAACGGAAAATGGGAGAATTTTTAAAACTTTTTTAGTGTTTTTTTCGATGAAAAATACGTTTTTTCGGAATTCTGAGTACGCCATCAAATCGGGCGTCTAATTTTACATAAAAGTCCCTTTGACACCAAATTTCTATCTCATCACCGTTTCAGGCTGCAAATTATTGAAAAACACCTCTTTTTTCGCATGTTCAAAAATGGAAGGGGTCGTACCGCCCCTCCGTCACGAGATATCAAAAAACGGACCTCGGATTCGTGATCAGGGACAAAAGTTACCCCTTAGGACAAAGTTTCACGCAAATCGAAGAGGGGTCGGGGCAACTTTTCCCGATTTCGTGTGAGTTGGTAGAGAATTACCCATATCAAATATAAAAAAGGAAATAATTAAAAAATAATATCTAAAATTTTAATGGAACATTGTTTGTACACACGGATAGAACTCTTGTAAGCGAATCCGTAAAATAGTTCAAAAACATTTGTTGTTTCTGAAATCGCTGAAAGTTTTTGAACAAAATCGTTTACAATTTTCTGGATTTAGATGCATTTTTATTCTATGTAGACAACATTTTATCTATACCACTGTGCTCTCTAGGGCAAATCAGTAAGCTTAGTACAAGAGCACAGAGTCATCGGTAAATGATTTGAGAGATGTCGTCAACATAGATTTAACGGATTTGCTCATAAGATTTCTATCTGTGCATGTTGTTTCAAAAACAAAACCAATGTACTTTTTCCATAGCACTTCATCTACAATCAAACTTACGCAAACTCTTGAGAAAACAATCATCATGTTTTCAAACGCAACATTCAGCGATTTGCCATTGTAGATCAGGATTTAGCGAAAATAAACTGAAACACTTTTCAAAATGGTCATTTGTTGACTGCTTTACATTTACAAAAATGCTGATAAATTCGATAATTTGAACGATTTGAAAAGATTTCAAATACATTTGTTAACCGCTAACCGTTCTATACCAATTTTAGCCGAAAAATACAATTGTTTCAAAAAAGTAATTTTTTGAAAACTAGCGCACCGCTTTACTGAGAAACAGACAAATTAAAACCAAATCTGAGACAATTTCACATTATAATCTTAAAAAACACAAGTGTATCGACTTCTGCCATTAATGTTCGATTTTTCTTTAAAGTTATACTTGATTGAGTGTTTGGTCTGTGCCAAAAATATTTGTACGTGTGGCAAGCCTGTGTTACACTCACCCGAAACTGAAGCGCGAATGATAATAATCGTACTACTTAAAGTTTTTTTTTTGCGGTTTCGCTCTTCTCACTGTTCTTTTCTGCTAGCAAATTTTGTGAGATGTTTACAAACAATCACCGCCATATTGCGAATGATGTGCGGTAGGCTGAAATCACCATCAGTCATCCCCCTGATCTACTTCTTCAAATTGCATGGCATTGTTGCCGGGTATGTTTTTAGTGCACAAAAAGTTGAGAAAATCGTTGGCAACAGTGTCTGCGGCACATTCTGAAATGCCGCGCGGCGTGTACCTTCGAGAGAAATGGACAATATTGTTTCTGATTTACTTTCAACCCCCTCCCCTTCCTCTTGAGTCAAAATCCACCTCCCTTTGAAGACCCCCCTCCTCCCCCTCCAAATAAAAAAAACGATTTTTGCGGTGTTTAGAATTTTAGACGTTTTATGAAACATTGTATTGGTGCTCGTCCACGTTTTTTCGTTGATCCACTTGCTAAATTCACGTTTTCCACGATAAATTCTTCTAAAATAAACTCACTATGCAACCGATTATTGTTAGACAACTCAAAATATAACTACTTTTATGGGCTTTTGAATACCTCGTTTTGAAGCTACAGAACAACATGCATAGTTTTTCCCTGAGTTGATCATGTGTAATTTAATAAAACGTACCTACCTAAACTAATGTTAGAAATGGCAAAACTGGCATAACTCAAAAAGTGTATATTTGAGCAAACACCATATTTTTTAAAATCATAACTCCTCGCCATTTCAACCGATTTCAAACGCAAATCTGGAGTTTAAAAAAAAACTCTGGAAATGAAAGGTGATAAGTTGGCCTTTCAAAGAAAAATAATAAGAAGCTTCAAAAATCTAGCCTAACACATGAAAAGGGCGTATGTAACTTTAAAATACAGTTTTCACGGTGTCTGGACCAAAGTGCCTATGTCTGGAAATATTTTTAATGGATTCCCCGGACATTCTTACGTAACAACTTAAAATGGGAGGAGTTCATACTCAGGATTCCGAGATACGCTTTTTTGAAAATAAAATCCTTGTTTTTAGACGCGCCGCGCGCAAAAACGACGAAATCGGCAAAAATCAACTTTTTCTGCTATAACTATAGAATTTCAGCGATGACCTATCCTGCCGCTCTAATCGAGTCCGTACCATATGTAAAAACAGCAAACTGAGAAAAAACGCATGTCACGAAAAAGTGGATTTTCTCCGATTTTCTAGAACAAAGTACAAAATTTTATTGGGTTTTCTGATAATTTACATGATTTAGAACCAAACATTATTGACAAAATTACATATGGGACGGATTAGCTTCGAGCGGCATCGTCCAAGCAACCCCCTTAAACAAAAATTGTCCACTTTTTTGCAATATAATCAGGCCCGTAGCCAGGGGGGGGGGACTACCGGGCTGCAGCCCCCCCCCCCCCCGATATTTTTTCTATTTTTTTTTAAAAACCTTTACCTTAAAAAAATCTCAAAACAATGATTGTGTGTTCTCTTCACAGAAATAATTTATTAGATAGAGAATCAAGAATAGATTAATCAAACTAAGTAATTTGCCTGTCCATTGCCGGGCTCAGTTTTCGTAGATTATGGATCCATTATTTAAAAATTGAGCTGCAGATTTGAACATCGTTTCATTCAGTAACATCTCATTTATCTCGTAGTTTAGCATTACATTGGTTAGGGTGGTCTAAATCTGGGCTTACTTGAGGCTACCCCCTAAAATCAAAGATTGACCTATCACTAGCCTAAGTTCCAAATTTGAGCTTTTTCTGACCACTGATCACCAAATTTGGGAAAAATCGTCAAAATGTATGGAGAAAAGCAACTGTTTCAGTTTTTGACCTGTGGAGGGCGCAATAACTATCCAGTCCTTACCAATTTTCATAACTAATATCTTCTTTAAATTTGGAAAAACTTTCCCGAAGACACCTTATTTTTTGGGTTTTTTGCTGAAAAGTTATTAGCCGTCGAAAATAGCAATATCCAGGGCTACATAAAAATAATTAATTTTTAAATTCACGTCTGTGCTAGCTTGCCTGGCAATGTACCTGTTATGTTGCGCAAAAATTGTCATTTTCGAAAGCTAATAACTTTTTAGCAAAAATCCTTAAATCTCGTTGTCTTATTTTTGATTGTCGATCTTAAGTATGACCCCTGAAGAACCATAAAATAATTTAGAATTTTTAGATTATCCAAAGTATCGAACTTCGGATAATCGAGGTTCGGCTAGTCGAATTCGGACTGCAAAATGAATAACCCTTCTTTATTTGCATTAACGTGAAGACTTCCATCGTTGTCATGATTTTTCCTTTAAATATATAAATTTTGCGTTGCTTTCAATATTTTGACAAAAATCCTTCAACAAGTTGTTTAGAATAGTGCCCTACACATGCTGATTCCTTTTGGTAACGATTATCCCATTCCTTGTTAAGTTATGGAAATCGTCATTAATCAATGATTGCCAACTACACAGAAAAAAATATTTCTGTAAATTTACATTATTTATCATGTACCAAAAGGTATCATGATAAATGATGTATATTTACATTAGGTTCATTGGAAACTTACATTAGATTCATTGGAAATTTACATTAGTTTTGAAAATTTACATTAGTTTTGGAATTTACATTAGTTTTGAAATTTACATTAGTTCAAATCAACTAATTCTGATTGGCCAATGGGAATGAGAAGCTCGACTTGGATTGCAGTAGGAAAAGGGTGTGGCCTATGTTCTATTTTAAAATGAGTGAAACGGGCAGCAAAAGGAAATTATGATTTTAAAAAGTTGTTTTACAGGTAGGGGACGCTTTCTCGTCGACGGCCAAGTGGAATAACGCTGGACTGGAATCGAACGGACGACGGATAGGATGTTCGGTGTTACTGCTGCTACCCGCTGCCGACTGAGCCATCTTCGCATTTTATAAACGAGCGGCTAAAGCATCAACTTGTTCAGGTCGAGGCTCAGGCAGTGGGCCAGCGAAGTATTAGAACGATAGAAAGAGAACCAAATATAACTATTTTTAGTTCGGGTAGTTTTGAAGGCAGCGTTTGGCAGAAATACATTGGATATATGATTTACATTAAATAGGAATTTACAGAAAGCCGAACACGGGTAGAAATTCATCAGATTTGAGTTTCCATGCTCAACGTTTCCATTAGATTCATGATTTACATTAGATTTAGATTTACATTGGAGTAATTTCCATGACTTTTTACTCTTTACATCATATTTCAACATTACATTGAGTGAGTTTACATAAGAAACAGTAATTACGTGCTGTGTATATTTACATATTTTTTTCTGTGTAGGACGTCAATGACTGTGCCACAAAATTATATAAATTTTGAAGCACAATTGATTTAGATCAAAAATTCCTTCAGTGGCTTCAAGAAGGCAACAACCAGAACATGCTGATTCATTTTGGTGCTGAAATTCGTTAAATTGAATTTAATACAGAATATTTTATAGTGATAATCAATTTTCTTCAAAAATGATCAACGGCTTCACCTTAAACCCCCTTATCCTTTTGAGGACCTTCATACTACACTCAACCCCCGGTGGTTGGTCACTTTTTCGTTTGACACTTTTTTAGTTTGTACCCCGTTGGTTGGTCAAAGTCAAACTAAAAAGTGACGAACTGTCACTTTTTACACGGCGCTCACGCACACTATCAAAACAAACGTTTGGTAGTGTGTGTGAACTCCGTGTAAAAGGGGTGTCAAACTAAAAAGTGATTCCGTTCGTTTGACAACAGTAGGTGTCAAACCATCGGGGTTTGAGTGTATTAACAAATGATTTTTCTACATTTTTCAAAATATACCATAATGGTGTTAAACCTGGATCCCTTCCACCCGACTGACGACGTCCACAGGATGGCGAAGATGGAGCTGATTGACGATTGGCTTCTACGAGTGCTTCCAAAGTTTTGGATGGGGTGTGCCACATCAGCTAACCCTCTGCTGCAGCGGATGTCCCCTTGATGTGATATTAGAATAAGAAATATCTCCTTTCCTCTAACTATCCCCTATCTATTAGCAATTTCGAAGGTTATTTTGTAATTTTTTCCTTCCCCTGCTCAATTTTTCTCCCGTGTACCAGTAAACTCTAAACACTGTTTGAATTAGTCAGCTGTTGAAAGGTACCCCATATCTCAGCTTAGGATAATTACTGCACTGATGTTTTTGCCAAAACAATCCAATAAATGAAATGGAATGAAATAAAATGAAAATATACCATAATTTCTCAGAAATATTTAGATTTTTTTTCAAAATGGAAAGCATTTAAAATAAAGAACTTTTGATAATTTCGATTATTATCAGAAATACACTTCTAATTTTATCGTTTTGGTTTTTAGAATATGGTTAGTTACATATCTGAGACCTTAGAGAAAAATGCTTGATAAATTTCTGTGTGTATTTTTTATTACTTTTTCGTAAACCTTTTTTCTGAAACCGGATGATTACTTTTGGTCAAATTTTTTTGTTTCCACCGAATCGAAAGATCAACTAAGTGAATCCTTATTATCAGCTAATTTTCGCTTTGTGCATGAGCTTGCGATTTTTGAAGCAAGATATAAAATGATAAACATATTCAAAACGTTAAAAAAAGGTGCAGGTGGTTATGTTACACATGACCAGTATGACAAAGAACTTAGCAGAAAAGCTTTTAAAATTAAGCCATTTTGCTGAATTATGCGTCAGATAAAATCAAAACATTATTGGATTTAGTTTTTAGCTCAAATTCTCTTTAAGCTCCGTATAAAAAACCATGATATCTCTATGGTTTGATGATTGTCCCCCAATCGGAACAATCGTGAGGTAGCGACCTCTCCAGATTGTTGCCACCTTTTCGAAATGGCCAGTATTGTAAACCATGAGTTGTGATACCCATAGTGCCAAAACTCGTTGGTTCAATAGATGTCTTCCCGGGAAAACTATCTTTTAGGGCACCGGCCACTGCAGCTTTTGGCCAACTTTTTCTAAATTGCCATTTTCATTACCAATATCAAAAACCATGAATATTGATACCAATATTGCCCAAAATCGTATGGTTCAGTAAATGTCCTCCTGGGATAACCTCCCTGAGGGCACCGGCCACTCCAGGTTGTGGACAATACTGTCAAAATGGCCATTTTAATAACCAGTATTGAAAACTGTAGGGTCCACCCTCCGAGTGTGCTGCCCCTTGGCACAAGTTGTGTGAGAGACGTTGCGTAAGAGAGGTAAAGGACGCGAGAGAGTTAGTCTAATGCGGACAGTGTGGAGGAGTGCACGCAGCGACGAGCTCACTATGGGCCAACTCCATACAAACAGGCGGCCAAATTATTTTTTGCTTTTTAAATGTTTTTTCATACAAATTTGGGTAATTGTATGGTATTAAAATGATAAACGTCGATTTTTATGACTTTTCGTGTTTTTCAATAGTTGATTGTTTATAATAAATAGTCTTTTCATACATTTGCAAGTGCAACAGAATTGCGTATATATTGTATTGCAAGTTTATTTTATTAAATTATGGATAAGCTAATACATCCCCACTTTAAGGACACAACCCCTCCCTCCTCATTCTTTCACCCCCCCCCCCTCCCCTCTTCCTCTCCAACAAAATTTTGTTAAGCGTTATAAATTCATTTTAAGTCAAACATTTATTATTTATTTGTGTGTTTCTTTTTGTGAGTCCATGCCATATAACTAGAGACCCCCCCCACCCTTACGGGCATAAATTGCGAAATTTTAATTGTTAAATCAAATAACAGAAAAATTAATTTTATTCAAAATATTAATTATGAAGTAAAACGATAAAATACAAACCATATTCTTAAAATTCATTTGATTATAGAGTTTGTGACAGCTTCAGGATATGTTAAAGGTACTTTTTATTTTGTACTAACCAACATAGAACTTAAATGTGGATCAGTTTCATGGATTGATCGCAGAAATTCATAATGCTAAGTCAACATTTTGCTGAATACTTTTTCCGGTATCAAACTGAGATTCTCCAGTTTCGCTTGAGAAACTTCGGTACGAATACCTTATTTTGACTAAGGTACTCTATTTTAAATGTAGGCAACAGAAAATTCCAATAAAGTCATTTCGAACTTCTTGAAACCAGGTATTGATTTTTGAAGCGACGATGCCCACGAAGTAGGTAGCAAAGCAAGTGAAATAAACGGGCGCATATGTAGATTGCATCAAATTTTGATAAAACGTAAATGTTCAAAATGGCATATCTCCGAAAACGCAAAAAATCGCAGGCTGGAAATTTCAGCAATGTTAGATTATGATCCAATCTTTCAAGTGATCTTAGTTTCATGTTTAGCATCGATTAGCAAAAAAAGTACTCGATTAACAAACACAAAAAAAATAAGTTTTGTCAAAAAAATGCTTCAGTTATTCGATGAAAACTTCAGTTTTTGGTTTGAAAACAACATTTTATCTATTAATAGTTTCAAAGCTTATCTCATTACCTTTCCAACGATGTATGGTTGTCCTAATAAAACATTTAAAATGGCTGAGCTATGTTAAAATTAAACAATCAGCCTTTTTTACGAAAAACGCTAGTTTTTTACTCCATTTTTTTACTTTCAGCTTGCGTATCTCCGTAATGAACAAACTTAGAGCTTTGAAAATTTGAATTTTTCTTAGTTAGAATGTTTACTTTCGAGAAAAAAAATACCAAAAAATATTTGGAGAAGGTCACTTTTTTGAAACTTGGCCACCCAATGTACCATAGTGAGCGTAACCATTCGGCCACGCACTGCGTAATAAATCCATTTTAAGTCAAATATTTATTATTTACTGCTGTGTGTTTCTTTTTGTGAGTCCATGCCATTTAACTTGAGACCCACCGCCCCCACCCTTACGGGCATAAATTGCGAAAATTTTAATTGTTAAATCCAGGGGCGCCGACTCTGTGGGGGCACGGTACTTTTTGCCCCCCCTAAAATTTGGCTGGGGGGGCAGCCCATACATTGTGCCCCCCCAGAAATTTTGGAAGAAAAATATTCTTATATCAAATATAAAAAAGGAAATAATTAAAAAATAATATCTAAAATTTAAATGGAACATTGTTTGTACACACGGATAGAACTCTTGTAAGCGAATCCGTAAAATAGTTCAAAAACATTTGTTGTTTCTGAAATCGCTGAAAGTTTTTGAACAAAATCGTTTACAATTTTCTGGATTTAGATGCATTTTTATTCTATGTAGACAACATTTTATCTATACCACTGTGCTCTCTAGGGCAAATCAGTAAGCTTAGTACAAGAGCACAGAGTCATCGGTAAATGATTTGAGAGATGTCGTCAACATAGATTTAACGGATTTGCTCATAAGATTTCTATCTGTGCATGTTGTTTCAAAAACAAAACCAATGTACTTTTTCCATAGCACTTCATCTACAATCAAACTTACGCAAACTCTTGAGAAAACAATCATCATGTTTTCAAACGCAACATTCAGCGATTTGCCATTGTAGATCAGGATTTAGCGAAAATAAACTGAAACACTTTTCAAAATGGTCATTTGTTGACTGCTTTACATTTACAAAAATGCTGATAAATTCGATAATTTGAACGATTTGAAAAGATTTCAAATACATTTGTTAACCGCTAACCGTTCTATACCAATTTTAGCCGAAAAATACAATTGTTTCAAAAAAGTAATTTTTTGAAAACTAGCGCACCGCTTTACTGAGAAACAGACAAATTAAAACCAAATCTGAGACAATTTCACATTATAATCTTAAAAAACACAAGTGTATCGACTTCTGCCATTAATGTTCGATTTAAAAAAAAAAATAAAAAGGCTGTAGAAATTTTGACTGCACCCTCAAAAAATATGCCGAAAAAAAGACAGGAAATCAGCATTATTGAGTATTGGGATTCCATTTTAAAACGTCAAATTCTTAAATTCTTAAATTCTTAAATTCTTAAATTCTTAAATTCTTAAATTCTTAAATTCTTAAATTCTTAAATTCTTAAATTCTTTAATTCTTAAATTCTTAAATTCTTAAATTCTTAAATTCTTAAATTCTTAAATTCTTAAATTCTTAAATTCTTAAATTCTTAAATTCTTTAATTCTTAAATTCTTAAATTCTTAAATTCTTAAATTCTTAAATTCTTAAATTCTTAAATTCTTAAATTCTTAAATTCTTAAATTCTTAAATTCTTAAATTCTTAAATTCTTAAATTCTTAAATTCTTAAATTCTTAAATTCTTAAATTCTTAAATTCTTAAATTCTTAAATTCTTAAATTCTTAAATTCTTAAATTCTTAAATTCTTAAATTCTTAAATTCTTAAATTCTTAAATTCTTAAATTCTTAAATTCTTAAATTCTTAAATTCTTAAATTCTTAAATTCTTAAATTCTTAAATTCTTAAATTCTTAAATTCTTAAATTCTTAAATTCTTAAATTCTTAAATTCTTAAATTCTTAAATTCTTAAATTCTTAAATTCTTAAATTCTTAAATTCTTAAATTCTTAAATTCTTAAACTCTTAAATTCTTAAATTCTTAAATTCTTAAATTCTTTAATTCTTAAATTCTTAAATTCTTAAATTCTTAAATTCTTAAATTCTTAAATTCTTAAATTCTTAAATTCTTAAATTCTTAAATTCTTAAATTCTTAAATTCTTAAATTCTTAAATTCTTAAATTCTTAAATTCTTAAATTATTAAATTCTTAAATTCTTAAATTCTTAAATTCTTAAATTCTTAAATTCTTAAATTCTTAAATTCTTAAATTCTTAAATTCTTAAATTCTTAAATTCTTAAATTCTTAAATTCTTAAATTCTTAAATTCTTAAATTCTTAAATTCTTAAATTCTTAAATTCTTAAATTCTTAAATTCTTAAATTCTTAACAAATAAATTGATGTTAAATTTTCGATTTTTTTGAACATTGATTGTAATTTCCAAATTTCTGATTTTTTAAATTTCTGAATTTCAACTTTTGATTTCTTAACATTTTTAAGCCATGAGTTTTTTTCAACCCTAGGGTTTTTTAAAAAAATTAAAATTTTGGAATATTTATTTTTTTTCTGTTATTTTTTTCTAAATTGCAGATTTCAAAAAAATGTTGTTTTTTTAATGTGTATTTTCCAATTTCTAAAGTTCAAATTTTTTGCTTTTTACTTTTGTTTTCATCTTTAGAATATTTGTGTTGTTGAATTTTAAATACCTGATCATTTTTATTATTGACTGTTACTTCTGAAAAATAAGTGAGAATATGCCAATTAGAAGGAATTCTCCTTCCAAACATATAAAAAATTACCCCAATAAACATTCTCAATCACGTTTTAATAAATTATCTTTTTCAAGAAAAAAAAAATGGATTCCGGATGAAAAAACTCTTATCACATCGTAATATTCAAATTGGTAAAATTCGTGATATACAATAAACTTAAACATCAAATCGCCACTCTCACCTAACGATTTCGGAAAAAAACCGAGCCCCCCCCAACATTATGGACTAGTCGGCGCCTCTGGTTAAATCAAATAACAGAAAAATTAATTTCATTTAAAATATTAATTATGAATTAAAGCGATAAAATACAAAACATATTCTTACTAATCCTAATGTTCTTGTTCATGAAAATTCATTTGATTATAGAGTTTCTGACGGCTTCAGGATATGTTAAAGGTACTTTTATGATGTTTGTGTACTAACCAACATAGAACTTAAATGTGGATCAGTTTAATGGATTGATCGCAAAAATTCATCAGGCTAAGCCAATATTTTGCTGAATACTTTTTTCGGTATCAAACTGAGATTCTCCAGCTTCGCTTGAGAAACTTCGGTACGAATACCTTATTTTGACTAAGGTACTCTATTTTAAATGTAGGCAACAGAAAATTCCAATAAAGTCATTTCGAACTTCTAGAAACCAGGTATTGATTTTTGAAGCGAACCCACGAAGTAGGTAGCAAAGCAAGTGAAATAAACGGGCGCATATGTAGATTGCAGCAAATTTTGATAAAACGTAAATGTTCAAAATGGCATATCTCCGAAAACTCAAAAAATCGCAGGCTGGAAATTTCAGCAATGTTAGATTATGATCCAATCTTTCAAGTGATCTTAGTTTCATGTTTAGCATCGGTTAGCAAAAAAAGTACTCGATTAACAAACACAAAAAAATAAGTTTTGTCAAAAAAATGATCCAGTTATTCGATGAAAACTTCAGTTTTTGGTTTGGAAACAACATTTTATCTGTTAATAGTTTCAAAGCTTATCTCATTACCTTTCCAACGATGTATAATTGTCCTAATAAAATATTTAAAATGGCTGAGCTATGTTAAAATTAAACAATCAGCCATTTTTACGAAAAACGCTTGTTTTTTACCCAATTTTTTGACTTTCAGCTTGCGTATCTCCGTAATGAACAAACTTAGAGCTTTGAAAATTTGGATTTTTCTTAGTTAGAATGTTTACTTTCGAGAAAAAAATACCAAAAAATATTTGGAGAAGGTCACTTTTTTGAAACTTGGCCACCCAATGTACCATAGTGCATAATAGACTTTTTCCGATTCACCATGAATGGTGAGTGGCAACCATGGTGAATTTAGGAAAATACCACCAGGTTACGCGCATCGAATAACCGTAACTTGAACGTTATTCAACAGTCCAACAGGAAAGCATCGACGTTTTTTTCCTGAAGGTGGCGGCACTAGAGCTCATGTATAACGTTACGCTGAATAACGTTGAATAACAAAAAGAGGAAGTGAAAAACAGATTGAAACTAATGAAATGTTTCGTTTATGGTAAGGGACCATTCTTAAACCACGTGGACACTTTTTTGGGAATCTGTTACCCCCCCCCTCCTCGTGGACAATTGTCCATAAAAAAAAAACTTTTTTGTATGGATCGTGGACAATCGCCATACCCCCCCCCCCCCCCCTAAAGTGTCCACGTGGTTTATGGATGGTCCCTAATCATTATTTGAGAAATGGTTTAACTGGTTATGCTACCTGCGGACGTTTTAAGTTTCTTATTAGTCGTTCTTTCGGAGTCAGGGTAGTTGTTACCGGTAGTGTAAAACTCCAGGTTCTCTAACCAGTGGTATTGTTGTTTTATTTATGCTTTTTATCTGAAAATCAAACGTATAACATTGAGCTCAGTGCAATAGCGTATTAAAAAAGAGCAAATGAAAAAGGGTAAACTAAATCCTCCAATGAACATATTAAAATATGAAAAAGGTTGATTGTTGAAGAACAAATGGCTTTGTTGATTCTGAAAACTTGATTTGTATAGAATGCATTACTGAAATTTAAAAAAGCTTACGTATAAATCCTTGATTTGATGTCGTACAAGCATTGTGCCTTTTTCAAAAGATGGCGCGCTCGGCAAAATACTTGATTATTTTCAAAGTTATAACATAGTAAGCGTTACTTTTCGGGATTGCTGTGTTTCAACATACATCGACCGTGTTTTCAAATGTGTTCAATTTATTTAATTTTTGATTTGAAAGTTTACATTTAGACTTTTATGTATTAGGTCCTATAAATAAATGTAAACATTGAGTATTTTCCGCTTACTCAGATGGGCATCGGCATAAGGTGTGAAAGAGATACACTCAATGTTTGCATTTGTTTATAGGACCTTATAAAAAAAAAAAAGTCGAGACATAAAGCAGCATAAAGCTCGATATTTTCTTAATTTCAACGGAGAAAACTTCATCAAAAAAGCATCGGGTCAACTTTTAATAGGTACTTCACTAATGTAATTTTCTATTTACTCTAAAATATACTATACATTTATATAAACAACGAAAATGAAAAATGAAATCATTAAAGCAATCGCATGGTTTATTTTCAGTTATTTTTTTTTATCTTTTCATTATTTTAGTATTATTTTCTACAGTTAAATAAGGATTAACTTCAAGTTCACCGGAAAGGTGCAACGGTGCTTAAAGGTACAAGTAAATCAGCTAAAGAGAAACGATATAAAGTGGATTGTAAATAAGACCATTTTCATTTAAAAACAAAATCTATGTTTAATGAAAATGCAACATTTTGTGATAACTTCCACGATTCCTCAAACATTTGTTGTTGAAATGTGATCAGTAGATTCATATTTTCAGTTTTCTACAATTTATTTCAATTTGAAATTTTGAAGGCTACAAGATAGAGCGTACAAATTCGTAGTTATAAAGTAATTTGAAATATTGTTTGTATAAGGAATGAAGAATGTTTAGCATAGCGGTTTACAAGATAATGAGGGACCAGGGTTTAGGAAACGTAGTACTCATCAAATAGTTTTCAGCATTTATTTTACCAGGATTCAAACGAAGCCATTAATTTTATTGCTCTTTTTTAAGCGTAAGATATTTCTGAACCTACAATTGCAGATTTATTCTATAGTTCATCAATTGACAAATCTTTCAAAGTCACATACAAACGAAATATTGTAAATAATTATTGAACCAAGCGCAAATTACTTATGACTGTAATAAACATCGATTGTTGATGATCTGTAAGGCGTTGATAGTTTTTACCTTTTCTTTTTTGAAGAAACGTTTGAGAATGTCAATGATGGACTGCAAACTGTCAAAAAGTGTGTTTCCCATTACCTGAACAATGTTCATGTTTATAGATGAAATTAAGAAGCAACTCAAATCATACTTTTCTACCTGATGCCATCACTGGGTTAAGTGCAATGGTATCTGTGAAAACTGAATTCCCAAAGCACACATATACAGGTACAACAATGTCTGTGTACAGTACGGTGGTAGTTGTGTGTTAAATTTTATATACCCGTTGCGGGTAGCTATAACCAGTTCTGATTCTCGTTCGAAGCTCAGTGTACAGTCCAACAGTCCATGAGTCAAGACGTGAAACCGGGAGCGTTTCGGAATTCTTCCTTTCGATTCTTCGTGTACGGTCGCTTGCTTCCATAGCGGATGGAGGTTTTCACCGAATAAAAGAGTTGCAATGTGTGTGCTTTCCATTTGAGCGAGAAAGAGAGAATGATAAATAGAGAGAGCGGGAGAGCTATAGTGAAGTGAATCAAGAATAAAAAGGAGAAGGCGAGCGGCTCACAGTATACGTTCAGCATTAATAAGTCTGGCAACAGACTCGAAGCTCTTGAACGTATGATAAAGTGAAGAAAAATATATAAATATACACGTGGAAGAAGAAGCGAAGAAGAGTGCACACGAAATTTCATTTATATATGATGCAGAAGAACTAAGCAAAACACACTGGAATAACAACGTTAACGCAGTCTTCGAGGAAAATTTGAGCTAAGGAATTTCAAAATCAGGAACGGACAGCAAACGGCGCAGTGATCCTGATTTGAGTCAAAAGCAGTGTGCGCAGCAGAGTTTTGACTTAGGCGGGAAGTCCTTTCTGTGAAATTGTAAATTGGCAGCACTCAACGAAACATGAGTAGAAAGTAGTGAAGTGGCAGAGACAACACGGAATTTTGCTTTGCGTTGAACATTGTACCCAAAAATATGATGATGGAGGAAGCAAATTTTATGCTGACGGAAATTCCTGGTGGATTCATATCTCACCGACCGCATGCAATACACCGTTTCACACCGTATCCGTTACATCGACCGCATCTACCACCCGCGCCGATTTACACCCACATTCAACAGAGGACGGTTAGTCGACCGAAAACACCTCCTACGCCACCGGAACCGGAAGGAACACACATCGGACATCTGTATCCGGAAATTCTGGCCATCATATTCGAAAAACTCAGCGTGAAGGACCGTGGCAGAGCGGCGCAAGTATGCACAGTGTGGCGCGATGCGGCTTATTCGAAGAGCTGCTGGAGGGGAGTGGAAGCTAGCCTTCACCTGCGGCGACCGTCACCTAGTTTATTTCCATCGCTAGTGAAGCGTGGCATTAAAAAGGTGCAAGTGCTGTCGGTTAGGCGATCGCTGAAGGATGTTGTTGTTGGTATACCAAATCTAGAATCGTTAAATCTTAGTGGATGTTATAACATTACCGATGTCGGATTGGGTCATGCATTCTCAACGGATCTTGCGAATTTGAGGGTGCTGGATCTATCACTATGCAAACAAGTTACCGATTCCAGCCTTGGGCGGATTGCGCAACATTTAAGGAACGTAGAAGTACTTGAACTGGGCGGATGTTGCAATATAACCAACACTGGCTTATTATTGATTGCGTGGGGGCTGAAAACGCTGAAAAAATTGAATCTGCGATCGTGTTGGCACATTTCCGATCAAGGTATTGGACACCTTGCCGGTTTGAGTAAGGAAACTGCAGTTGGAACACCTGCTCTGGAATACTTGGGACTTCAAGATTGTCAACGACTATCCGATGAGGCACTACGGCACATTTCCCAGGGATTGCCATCAGTGAAGAGCATCAACTTGAGCTTTTGTGTTTCCGTCTCCGACAGCGGATTAAAGCATCTAGCCAAAATGACCAAATTGGAGGAACTGAATCTTAGATCTTGTGATAATATATCAGACATTGGAATGGCTTATCTGACGGAGGGTGGCTGCTCCATCTCTTCCTTGGATGTTAGTTTCTGTGATAAAATTGGAGACCAGGCACTGACACACATTTCTCAAGGATTGTTCCACCTAAAATCACTCAGTCTCAGCGCTTGCCAGATTACGGATGACGGATTAGCTAAAATAGCAAAATCACTACACGATCTGGAAACGCTGAACATTGGCCAGTGTAGTCGTGTGACTGACAAAGGATTGGAGGTTCTAGCGGAGGAGCTGAACAATTTACGTGCCATCGATCTATACGGCTGTACTCGCTTATCGCCGGCTGGATTCAACAAAATCAACAAACTACCGAGACTGTCTAAAGTTAATTTAGGATTATCACAAGTCAGGTGATGCGTTAGTTTATTATAAAATCATTGTTAAATTTTAGTTTTTCTTTATTGAAATTGGAACTAGACATGCGATAGTATTCTCTGTTACAGGGATTTTAGATGTAATTGTAGGAAGAAATTGTCATAAAATCCAAGATCTAGCAAAAGAACTATTTGATTTGGCAAGTAATCAGTCTTTATCGTGGATACTCTTTACTGACCGTCCTACGGAGGATTGAAGACAGCTGCTGCTATAACTGGATATAAAATATTTGCTATGTTAGCAGACAAATCAATACATTCTGTAAATATTCAAGAAATTATATGAAAAGACTACTAAATAAATCTAGGAAATTTCAGAAAGCCAACTGGAATCTTCCTGATGTGAAACAACATAGTTCTCGATGTTTTATTTTTTAAACGCATGTTAACGCTGTCCAAGCCCAAAACTACTTGATGACAATTCATGATGAGATACTGCATAAAAAGTTCAGTCGTTTCAGAAAAAAATGACACAAGTAAACCCTTGTGTGCTTCCCGGCTAGCGGACAATATTAGATATATTGAATTTAATATCAATCAATTCGAATTATGAATTTCAACTCAACTTAACTCAATTCGAATTATGAAATGATTATGAACAACCATTCGAAACAGAATTCGTATTCGATTTGGATTCCGTTTTAGAATTCAAATTCAGTTGACTGGGATGTAATTGAAAAGTTTCACAGTTTTTTTTTTATGTTCAGGACATTACTTCTTTTTTTATGTGTTGCTAATCGATATGTGCATTATTGTGTGCATATTTTTGTGCATTTTTATCTAGTTCAGTTATCGATAGTATCAGGACTATTCTACAAATTCCAATCAATATGTTTTTCATAATTTTCCAGTCACATTTCATTTCAGGAGTTTTTTTTGAAAAGGTCCTATAAATCAAATTTACAGTTTTGGGTATTAAAAAACACCCAAAAAGCAAAAAACTGAAAATTTGGTTTATTGGACCTTTTAAAATAACTCCAGATCTCAAGTCTTAACAAAGTGTGTCAAAAAGTGGTTGGTCACTTTTTCGTTTGACAGTTTTTTAGTGTGTACCCCGGAAGACAAACTAAAACGTGACGAACTGACACGGGACGGGACTCAAACTTAAGCTAAGAACAAGATTGTCCGTTCGGCGCAGTGGTGAACGCAGAACGCTGTGCCAGTTAGATTTTTCAATCAGCTGTCAGTCGAACAATCTGCAGGTGTTGCTTTGTTCAATGGCAGGCTATGATGACAGGCGCAGAATTTTGCGTTTGCGTCCAGGCCTGATGGACAATCTTGTTCTTACCTTTAGTGTCAGTGTGGGTAAGCTCCGTGTAAAGAGGCTGTCAAACTAAAAAGTGATCCCGTTCGTCAAACCATCGGGGCTTCAGTGCCAAAAATTAAAAGTACGGGATATTAATTAGAAACCAAGCCAATGCTTTTTTCAAAACATGTGCAAAGTTCGATGAATCAAGTAAAATCGTCAAACAAAAGGTGAAAATTGTATTGCTATAATTACAACATGCAAGCTTAATATTCTTTTCTTATTCTTGAATGCAATTCGTTCCTATTTCTAATCAGAATATATTTCGGATACTTGATTGAAGCACTAAGACTCACGATGCTTTGTTACAGGTGGATATAATAGGTAATAGGCAAAGTATGGTAAGTAGGGGAACAGCACATCAGCACATTGACATTCAATTATAGTTCATTAAAAGCATTCTCAGCAGAAATCGAGTGATAAATTGCTTAATAAGAAGTGAGCGAGCAAGTTTCTATCAAAAGTTTAGCAAAACTCGTTTTTTAAATAGTAAAAATCAGTAAATTGGATGGAGTTAGGAGCGAGTGCTTAACCTGCCAAGCATACGAGAATTTCTCCTAGTTGATTTTAACTTGAACTTTAGAGAGTATTCATAAGTGAGAAGAGCAATGACAACGTACACGTAAATAAAAAAAAACCGTTAGTTCAACACTTTTAAGTTTATACCACGTTGATTTGACAAATCAAAATAAAAAGTGAGACTTGTGAGTTTGAAAGGTGTGTTAATAAAAGCAGCGCTTATTAGCGATACAAAGAAGACATTTTGGTATAATGTTTACTTTCTCGTATAGTTCATTCTATATCGCCTTTTAAAACTCAAATAGGCACTCATATTTGACAACTTATGGGTTCAGAAACTTACTAATCAGCTATTTTCTGCTATCATCAGAAATTACGTGTGTTTGAAGCAGACATGTTTAAGAATACTGTTGTGTAAACTGTTGTTGACTCTGTTTATACACTGAGAACTTTCAGCTATTAAATTCGTTTTCATCAAAATTCTAATCAAGCCATGCGTTGCGTGCAACAATAGAGTTTCATCATGCGCCACAATGACTGGAAAGCAGCAAATGCGGGAGCAGAAAAAATACTTTCGAAACAATGGAAAATTCATAATGTAGTAAATTTATTCATGTAGTAACCAACGAAAAAAAAAAACCTCAACTACTATTTGATGCAATACATTCGTGCTGTTCAGCTGTGCTTTGTTGTGCTCGCTGCTTGTTTGGCACGGTTCTCTTTCACTGATTCTCTCGACTATGGCAACTGATATTCAACCAGCTGAAAAATAAGTTAAACTTGTGTGGAGGTAACTCGCTATCAGCATAACTCACCGAACAGTACCGAATCGGCAGCCGCGCTACTGTGAATGCGTAGCGGCCATGCCAGCAGCAATATTTAACAGCAGTTCAGCCCAAGTTTCCACAGTGTGATTCAAGTGGAACCGTGTATTGCATTGAATACAGAAAAAAACACTGCTGGGAAAATCATGCTACTAAATTGCCTAATAAACAATGCTGTTTTATATTGTTGAATAGATTTATAGTTTTGTATGTTAGGCTAAAATAATAATGGAAATTGATTTAATAAACAATTTATTACTCTATACCTAACATCGAAAATGAAAAAAAAATAAACTAAAAAATATCAGGTTGATAACAGAATTAGATTTCAGGTAGAACAGGGATTAAGCCTGAATGATTCCTAAACATTTTTTGTTTTATCTAAAATGGCAGTGTAAGCTTGTAAAAATACTGTTTTAATTATTTTCTCCAAACAACTCGATTTTTGTTTACATTTTGATCTGTAAAAAGTTAGAAGTTAGTTTATATGTTTCCCAAAAGTATGCAAAAAGAAGTAGTTGAAAATGTTGCCGCATCTTTGTGAAAATTGATCTCAATGTTTTGGTGTCCTGGTGCTGACATAGGCGTTAGAGGGTTCAAATATAGAATTAAACTTTGATTTTTCCAAAACTTTGAGTTGAAAATTCAATTATATTATTGATCAAATTATTCAAAATACATTTCATCAATTAAAAAATATAAAACCATGTTTTTGAAAACATTATTCCCCTTACCTTTTTCTAAGTTTCTGCTTCATGTAATTTCTCAAGAGTAAGCTGACAAATAAAAAATATCAAAATTTTCTCGATATTCCCAGCCACTGTGTATGTATGTGTGATGTCCCACGTGCGATTTTGCTGCTACTAGGCAGCCTTGGTGGTGGTCTCACGAAAGGAAGAAAGTACGACGAATAGGGAAAATCGAGAAAACGTAGAAGATGCGATAGTAATCAAATTCGTTCTTTTCCATTTAATGCTTCAACCACCGACCAACCAGACCAGCATCACCCCTCCAGGAGCGCTTTCGAGGAGGGTCTGCTTCGGGAGGGTTTCCTTTTGCTCCGAAGACTTCTGCTACGATACGAGTTTGGATGATGTTTCTTCGAACTCAGCTGGGGGAAAATTTTAATTCAACTCGTTCATTACATTTTTCCCATGCCACCCCCTTGGGTTGCAATGTGTGCACGTGCGATAACCGTTTGGGTCGCACCCTCCCTTGCTGTCGGTGTACAGTAAAGGCACTTGGTTGGGAGAGATTTTTCCCTCGTGGGTGACAATGACAAGTGTATCTATGCACTTGGGGATACTGTGGCGACTTTTGAGCAGGAATCATTTTCCTAACCCCGTTTTGAGCACAAATTTATCAATATAAGCTTTGCATATGTTATGTTTCCAAAGAAGTATTGATTGATGAAAACTGAAACACAATTTTAAGCAAATTATAATAAATAGTTTAGATGTCCTCAAAGTTAAATAAAATACATAAAAAGAACGGAATCTAAGTCAGCGTTGAGTCATTCTCACACACAGCGGCTCCGATTCGATTCGTGTGAAACTGATCACGAATCTCTGGCCCATTTTTCGATGTCTCGTTACGGAGGGCAGCTTTTGCTAGTCAATTCTTTGCGTGATGGGACAATGAAAGGAGCAGATTTAAGGAAAAAACTCCTCTTCTCCATTTAATGGCTTGCAAGTATTTTTTAATTAATACATTTAACGATTGTTGGAAGAAAAAGTAAATCTTTCCCAGTTCTCTTTGGGAACCGGTGCTGGTATTTACAAAGTTGAATCAGTGGTTTTTACTCAACTAATCGCCGCTTGTGTGCCATTTTGTGACATGTACTATCATTCTACAACAGACGAGCACACAAGCGACGTAATGTTAAAATCTGGAAAATATTTTATTTTGCTTTTTGGGTGTTTTTGTATACTCAAGGTGGTTCTAAAGACACCCAAAAAGCAAAAATTGAAAATTTTGTTCTTAAGACCTTTAAAAAAAACTCTAGAATGTTTAAGAGTAAATGTCAACAATCCCCGAACATGGATAAATAACTAGGGAAATGCTTAATAATACCTTGCTATGGTAGGTATCAATACTACATTTTGGTATTCCTGAACCCTTTAAAATTTGTGTTAGATATTATGCAAGAACAAAATTTGGTATCATACCAATTAAGGGTATTATTTTGATATTGCAAAATTGCTAAATTTGTCAATGATCGGATACCAGATATTTATACCAGGTATTTTTTTATATCACAGTTTTTTTTATCAAATTCCTCTGAAACTATGGGCAAATATTGATCAATTTAGGCAAGGTCATTAATTTTCCGCTGAATTAAGTCTCAAAGCAAATTGCAGTGAAAACCGAATGTTTCAAACTTGATTTTTAAATTATTGATGTAGAATTTCACGATTTTTTTTAATGATAAGAGATTTTTTGGTGTACTTGAATCCATTTTCATTTTAATAAGGTTTTTTTCAATCTTCAACTAGGCTGGTACACATTTTATTCAGTGCGTTGCAGTGCGTGGCCGAATGGTTACGCTGTCCGCTTTGTAAGCGGATGATTCTGGGTTCGATTCCCATCTGCTTCAACCTTCCATCGGATGAGGAAGTAAAATGTCGGTCCCGGCCTTGGTTGTTAGGCCGTTAAGTCATTCCAGGTTTAGGAGTCGTCTCCATGCCATAAGTACAAACAACACACCAAACCAAGCCTACTCCGGTGGAATCGTTGGCGGCGGTTGGACTCGCAATCCAAAGGTCGTCGGTTCAAACACTGCGGTGGAAGGTTCCTTGGAGTAAAAAGAGGTTTGGGTGCTCTCCTCATTCAAAGCCTTCGGACTCCTAGGTTCGAGCAGAAACTTGCAATAGAGACCACAAAAGACCCGGGGGTCGGGGATGGTTTGATTTTGACACTTTATTCAATGTTTTTGTTATAAAAATGCATTACACTGCGTTTTCAATCAGTTTTAGCATGTTTGAGTTGATTTAAAAATCTTTTGAATTTTTGAAATTTTTCGATGTTTAGTATCGTTTAATATTTTTACGCTAGAATTTTTCTTTTTTCTTTTTTATAAATCTTACATTACATTTTTTAAACTAATGATTGCCAATCATCTGAACTAGTGCAAAATACATTTTAAAATACGTTTTGCATTCAAATGTTGAAAATATAGCTTAGTATTTCAATTTTTTTAATTTTTTATCCCCCCCCCACCTTCATCGACCCCGGCCTTATAAGCCGTACTGAAATCATGTATGAGGAAGACCACAGGAATAATAAAAAGTGTAACCATTGCAATATCAAGTTTTGGTATTCAAGCAATGGCGACTTGGTATTGAATTTTATTTTATTTAATGGTATTATTTTACCCTTGGAATAACATGGTTTGGTATTGTTGTGGTCTTCCACATACAAGATTTCGGTATGATTTCATGGTATTTACCATCTATTACTGGGCAACTAAGGGCACATTTTGGTGCCAGTTATTTGTCCAAGTATAGTCATCCCACATATTCAGAACACCCACAAATTCGGAACATTTTTGTGACAATTTGTCAATAGCATGCCAAATGCAGCTTTTCTCTCGACCCTACTATTTTGCTCATTTCTAGGCGTCCGAAGGTTTTGTGTGGTGAGTTACCCAAAGCCTCTTTTACCCAAATGGACCGACGTTTTACTTCCTCATCCGATAGAAGGAGGATAAGGCGGGAATCGAACCCGAGCCCCATAGCAACTTAGGGATCGGCAGCCGAAGCCGCTATCCACCGTGCCATGAGGCTCTCCTAGCAGCAAAACACTGCCTCCAAATTGCCTGTTCCATGATTGTGGGATGTTATTGTGCCTCCCACAATTGTGGAACAACTGAATTTAACTGTTATTTTCACAAAAAAAAGTTAGTTTTACTGGTTGCAGTGTGTGTAGTCATTTTTTTTTGTTACAAATATGTACTCTTGGAGAGATCCAAAGTTTGTTTGCATCCGTAGGAAAAAAGTGTTCCGAATTTGTGTCTTTCAAGGGTCAAAGTTTTTCTTCAAAAACTTGATATAAAAATTTGCAGTTGTTCGATACAGCATTCGAAAGATCGCATGAAAAGCTTTCAAATGAAGGTAAAAGCGAATCATTAAGTTCAATTACCGATTTGCTATGATTTTTGGCCGATCTGTAAACTGTTCCGAATATGAGGGATGACTGTAATACCAAAACTTGGTATTTCTGTGTTATTTACATCTGCTCGGGTTGTCTAAATAATTGTGCGCTTGGTGTTAAGTTTTTAACTTAGCCGAATAATGCAGATGTACTGATTGAAGCTCTATTGGTATAGATTAGATTCAGTAACCTTCTTTTCAAATTAACAAGAAACACGCGTACAGGAATACAAACCTCCTCGTGCTGATGCCGTTTGGTCATCCTCCCTGCCTAACTACCGAGCAAACGGTACGTTAGTAAACCTGTGCAAAACTACAGTAACGTAACTGTTACACAGCCTATAAAAATTATGTGTCCGCGGGAGAGGCACCCAAAGTGAAACACACAACCATGATGCACCGAAGCTTCACATTACAGAGCCTCGCGAGTATGCTGCATTAGGGTGGTCAGATTTGGATTGAATTTATTGTGGGTTGTTAACGTTTGCATCTTAATTTTTTTAACCTACAATCTTCAGAAACCCTGAGCGAAAATGTGCAAACATTGGGCAGTTTCTATTGACTGAACTTTTGTTACTTTTTCTAGAAACGACTATGTGATTTTTTCGATTGTTAAGACACATGTGGTTAAGATGCATGGTTGCTTAAAAGATAAAATTAATATTCCTTTTAAATACATGTTTCTGGTGTTGAAAACAAGGATTTGCTTAAAAAAATGAGGTCATTATAAAACACTACCGTACTGAATTCAGGACCACCCTATCCGTGCATACATGTAGTGCATGCAGTATATGTGATGTGCATTCACCGTGTCTGAGCTGGCAGCTTTGCAATGCTAGCAGTGGTTATTCAAGCCTCAAGCTAGCATCCGATCCTTTGCCTCCGTCATCATCGTCTTCGTCGTTGTTCGGACTCTCAGGCTGGCAAACAACTTTTTGACTCCGACATTCACCGAGGAGGCCTTAAGTCACTTCAAAGTGATTCCGAAAAGTAACCGAAGAATTTTCGATCCGTCCGCCAATGAGACACAGAAAAACAAGAAATAAAGCGATGAAGAGGAGAAGTAAAATAAGTAGAGGAAAAAATAAACTAAAACCTGTTATTTAAATTCTGAAGCTGTCGCTTTTCCCTTTGCTTCTCTGGATCGTTCTTTCTGTGTTGCTGCGTTCTTTCGTAATAATACTTATTCCAATACGACAAGGTTGTGCCTTACAGACAGAAAGCTTGAATAGTTAAGTTAGTATGGTAGATAGGTATATAAGCCAGCGTTCAACAGCAGGTTATGTGCTGATGAGAACGACATTACGTGAAAGCGAAATGGTTCCAATATTAATATTGGTTTAAATTTTTAGATAGGAAATATTTTGATGGCGTCATTTAATTATTCATAGTAAATGAATCATGATTTTAATTTAAAATTTAGAATTCTATAGGTTCTATTTTGTTTCTGAAAAGTTCTATATTTTACATCAGTTTTAAAGTTAGAAAAACAAGCTTTTGAGAATATTTTCTCAACATTATCTTTCTTGTTTTGCTTATATGACAGTTTTGCTAACAGCGATAGTATACTAGTCAACTAAGTCATTTAGAAAATACTTCCGATAACCTTGATTACAAGATAATAGCGTTAATCGAACATGAATGGATTTTTGCGTTATGTATCCATTTGCCTTGCAGTTCTACACAGAAAAAAATATGTGAATTTATTCGACACGGAAAAAATGAATCTCATGTGAACCCAGTTCATGTAAACTTGAGATTCGACGTAAACGGTTGAATCACACGTAAAATCATGTTTTTACGTATAATTTATTGCAAATTTACATCAAATTGCATTTAAATTTAAATGTTTAATGACGTGCAAAAGTGTTACATCATAAATGATTTAACATTCGGAAATATTTTTTTATGTGTACCCCTGACTACCTGTGCAGATCATTTACCATGACTATGAGGCTCAAGTATAGTAATTGAAGAGCCTGTACAAAGGAGATGAAATCATCAAAAGTCAAATAATGACATATTTGTAATTTTGTTCAAGTCACACAGCTTTATCGACACCATTTTCAATTTTCTGAAAAAGATTTAGTTTTGATCATTTGTCTTGGTCATTTTTTCAATACGAAGAGTTTATTAGTTTTCTGAGTTTTTTTTCGAAGACATTTTGTTATCATTTTTTGTAGCTCTGTCTGATTATTTTTTTTTATGATTTATCAATGAAGCACCCGATTCGAGTGGTAGAAATGACAGATCTCCTATAAAAATTACATTGTACACCCAAAACTGGGTAGCGCTCGTACATAGCAAATAGAGTAGTAATCTTGCTGCGTCTAAAACGCTTGGGTTTAAAATAAATTTTGCATTATTTTATGAAATTCTATGTAATATTACACCCTGAAATATGTAGCTCATCAGTATGGGAAATCTATTTGACCGAAATATCAACCTCACGTTTATCCTTTCCACGTTTATCCTTTAAATATTTCATCGGTCTGATGGCCGAGCGGGCTAAGGCGCTATAGTCCTTACTGTAGGTGCTGGGTTTTGAGTCCCGTCGGTTGCTACTTTTTTTTGTGTTTACAAAAATTATACATGCAGCGTGTAATATAAGGTGTCTTGTGCATGCATTTGTATGCGATTTTACCATCGGATTTTTTGCTGTGTACCATTTACGGACACAGAGAACAAATACCTTTTTCTGGTTTCAGTACCAAATTAACCCTTTACAACTTTTCTTAAGGATTATGCAAGAGTAAAGTCTGGTAACATACCACTT
Source organism: Culex pipiens pallens (assembly GCF_016801865.2). Lineage (NCBI taxonomy): Eukaryota > Metazoa > Arthropoda > Insecta > Diptera > Culicidae > Culex > Culex pipiens. The sequence goes on from NC_068938.1 coordinate 116,271,947, forward strand.
TAAAGTGTTTTTAATAATTAATTTTGCACTAAAATGATATTCCAAAGTGAATGATTTCATTGAAAATCGAAAATTCAAAGCTGTTTTTTCATTATTGATAAACTCCCTATTAAAATTTGCAAAATCGTTGAAATGAAAGTCAGGATACCAAATGTTGATATTCTGCGATATTCAGATGCTTTTCCAAGAAAGAACTTCAAACATTTGCTGTTCATTAATTACAGTTGAGCAATTCTCTACGAAATCGGTCTTTTTTCTTCAATTTTAATTTTTGTATTTTTTAATCCGACTGAAACTTTTTTGGTGGCTTCGGTATGCCCAAAGAAGCCATTTTGCATCATTAGTTTGTCCATATAATTTTCCATACAAATTTGGCAGCTGTCTATACAAAAATGATATGTGAAAATTCAAAAATCTGTATCTTTTGAAGGAATTTTTTGATCGATTTGGTGTCTTCGGCAAAGTTGTAGGTATGGATATGGACTACACTGGAAAAAAATGATAAACGGTAAAAAAAATTTGGTGATTTTTTTATTTAACTTTTTATCACTAAAACTTGATTTGCAAAAAAAACTATTTTTAATTTTTTTTATTTTTTGATATGTTTTAGAGGACATAAAATGCCAACTTTTCAGAAATTTTCAGGTTGTGCAAAAAATCTTTGAGCGAGTTATGAATTTTTTAATCAATACTGATTTTTTCAAAAAATCGAAATATTGGTCGCAAAAATTTTTCAACTTCATTTTTCGATGTAAAATCAAATTTGCAATCGAAAAGTACTTTAGTAAAATTTTGATAAAGTGCACCGTTTTCAAGTTAAATCCATTTTTAGGTGACTTTTTTGAAAATAGTCGCAGTTTTTCATTTTTTTAAATTAGTGCACAAGTTTGCACACTTTTGGAAAAAATATTTTTGAAAGGCTGAGAAAATTCTCTATATTTTGCTTTATCGGACTTTGTTGATACGACCTTTAGTTGCTGAGATATTGCAATGCAAAGGTTTAAAAACAGGAAAATTGATGTTTTCTAAGTCTCACCCAAACAACCCACAATTTTCTAATGTCGATATCTCAGCAACTAATGGTCAGATTTTCAATGTTAATATATGAAACATTTGTAAAATTTTCCGATCTTTTCGAAAAAAATATTTTCAAAAATTTCAAATCAAGACTAACATTTCAAAAGGGCCAAACATTCAATATTACGCCCTTGTAAAATGTTAGTCTTGAATTGAAAATTTTGAAAATATTGTTTTCGAAAAGATCGGAACATTTTACAAATGTTTCATATATTAACATTGAAAATCGGAACATTAGTTGCTGAGATATCGACATTGAAAAATGGTGGGCTGTTTGGGTGAGAATTAAAAAACATCAATTTTCCTGTTTTTAAACCTTTGCATTGCAATATCTCAGCAACTAAAGATCGTATCAAAAAAGTCCCAAGAAGCAAAATATAGAGAATTTTCTCAGCTTTTCAAAAATATGTTTTCCAAAAGTGTGCAAACATGTGCACTAATTTAAAAAAATGAAAAACTGCGACTATTTTCAAAAAAGTCACCTAAATATGGATTTATCTTGAAAACGGTGCACTTTATCAAAATTTTACTAAAGTACTTTTCGATTGCAAATTTGATTTTACATCGAAAAATGAAGTTGAAAAATTTTTGCGACCAATTTTCGATTTTTTGAAAAAATTAGTATTGATTAAAAAATTCATAACTCGTTCAAAGATTTTTTGCACAACCTGAAAATTTCTGAAAAGTTGGCATTTTATGTCCTCTAAAACATATCAAAAAATAAAAAAAATTAAAAATAGTGTTTTTTTGCAAATCAAGTTTTAGTGATAAAAAGTTAAATAAAAAAATCACCAAATTTTTTTTACCGTGTATCATTTTTTTCCAGTGTAGTCCATATCCATACCTACAACTTTGCCGAAGACACCAAATCGATCCAAAAATTCCTTCAAAAGATACAGATTTTTGAATTTTCACATATCATTTTTGTATGGACAGCTGCCAAATTTGTATGGAAAATTATATGGACAAACTAATGATGCAAAATGGCTTCTTTGGGCATACCGAAGCCACCAAAAAAGTTTCAGTCGGATTAAAAAATACAAAAAAAAATCGAATGACCGAAATCCTAGAGAACTGCTCAGTTGAATTCGATGTGGCGAAAAATATCACTGAGAACATTCTATCATCAGGTGTGTATATTTTGCTGTTGCATATTGAGCATTGTGATATCATATCCAGTTTTTTCACTAGCTTCAAAATGAACTGCTGGACTAAAAAACTGCAGAAAATACCAGATTTTGGTTTCACTTTAGCAAACAATAGCAACCAAAATGTGCTTTTGGTTGCCCAGTAGCGTGGCTCACGGATATATGAAAAAGACAAAAGTGTTCAATTTCGAACGCCTCGACCGAAATTTTGTAGCATTATAACCGCAGAAGCTAGCCTGAAATTTTGAGCGCATTTTGTTAATGTTTAGTTGTTCCACTCTTAATCTGAAGTTATAAAGAAATTTCAATAAATTTAATTTATTTATTTTCAACTTTTTAACTCTTCTTCGAGAAAGTTTTCCTATGCCGTATGATTTTTTTCAGAATAGAGGTTTCTCATAGGTTTTGATCCGGGGAACAACTTTGTAGAACATCGCAAAGCGCTAGGAATTAATCCCGGAAAGATACAGACAAATTTTTAGAGAACGTTGAATTTTGTTTCCGTACTCCAAAAAATATCCTGTATCTTTTCGGGATCAATTACTAGCGCTTTGCGATGTTCTACAAAGTTGTTCCCCGGATCAAAAACTATAAGAAACCTGAGAATAGGAAATTTTGATTGGGTTTTGGGAAACTTTCTCTATGAAGAGGTTAAAAGTGAAAATTTCCCATAGTAAATTTTTAGAAGTTCCATACTAACTTCAGGTCAATGGTGGAAGTACTAAACCTTAACCAAATACGCTCAAAATTTCAGGTTATGTTCTGGGGCCATATTGCTACAAAATTCCGGTCGAGGCGTTCGAAATTGAACACTTTTGTCTTTTTCATATATCCGTGAGCCACGCTATTGCCCAGTAATAGATGGTAAAATACCATTGAATCATACCAAAATCGTGGACGACCCCAAGAATATATCAAATATTCCAAGAGCTTGAGAATACCAAAAAATAAAACCATGTCAATACCAACTTGGCTTGAAAAGGGATCTATCACTGAATGGGACTGCTCGATATTCGACAGAACTTTCTGTCAGCGATCATTTCCCAAAACGATATTTGATCGCTGACACACAACGCCTATCATGATCGTCATTGCTTGGACGGTCGGTGAACGTAAGCACGAAGACGAAACGAACGAAAAATGAGCACCACTCAAGCAGCCACACGAACGAGACAACGTGCTCTTTCTCTTTCTCTTGTTTTTGTCTCCCTCTGTGGTTACGTGGTTACAGAAGTCATATGATTGCTATTATTGGAGAGATGATCGGAAACTCGGTAGAATGTCAAACGACCGCTCTCTTACACCCAAAGTTAAAGAACGAGGGATAGTCCTCACGAAAAGAAACGTGAGGAAAGTGCTATTTTGCGAGAGTATAGTCCTCTCGCGTGTTCATTCGTTCATTGGAACAGTTCATCCTATTGAGTGGCTTATATGGACACATGACCGCCACTTTGTCACCGAACCATGGTGGTCCATACGGCAAAGGCACGGTTCAATATGGCGGAGGTCTCGGGTTCGTGTCTCGGTGCCGGTACGTTTTTTTGATAGATGAACTTTTTTTGAAGATGAACCCATGAGTAAAGTACTCTCGGCAATTTCGGGATTTATTCTCTCAGTCACAGTACCATTTTACTACCGAATCGTGCTCTTTATTCTCTCGTATGCAGATGCCCAGTTCTGGGTGTTCTAAATCTTACGTTTAAAATAAAACAAATACGTAAATGATTTACACAGAAAAAAAATGCTGGTAATATTCATCAGGATATGGTGACAGATTTTGTGTCAAAAAAAAACTAACTTAATCCACCTATGTGGTTGTTGCCTTCCTCACTTTTTACCAACATTTGGTGATATATGATGGGTTTGGACACAAATTCTATCTATCAAAATTTCGACGGTTTTGTTCCAACGCAAATCAATTCAACACGGAACGTCCGATCGAGGTGCTCTTTGTTGCGTTGGGTTCGTATGGTAAGTTCGTGAGTCCAAGGAAGGTTCATACGCCAAAAAGTTGCAACTTTGGCCACTCTGGAACCGATTCCAGAAAATTTGCAGATTGTATGGGAAAGGTTAAAATCGAATTTTGATCACAAGAGGCTGAAGCAAAAAAGTCGAAAACGTCAACAAACGAAAAAAGGCAGAACGAAAATTGTCAGGTAAGGCTTGTTTCTTAATAAAGAATACACAAATGTCACTTTTAAGCGGTCATAACTTGAGACTGAGCGTTGTCAGATCTTCAATGTTTTGGACTCTTTAGAAGGTCTTTTGATTACCTAACCAACGGTTGATCAGAAGATGGATCCGGACATAGTTTACATGCATTTAAGTGAGATCCGGCATTAAAAAAGTACATAAATATCACTTAAGTGGTCATAACTCGAGACAGGGTTGCCAGTTCTTCTATGTATTGTACTCATTCGAAAGGTCTTTCGATTACCTATCCAACGATGGGTTGAATGATGGATCCGGATATATTTTACATACATTTAAGTGAGATCCGGCATTTAAAAAGTACATAAATATCACTTAAGTGGTCATAACTCGAGACAGGGTTGCCAGTTCTTCAATGTATTGGACTCATTGGAAAGGTCTTTCGATTACCTATCCAACGATGGGTTGAATGATGGATCCGGACATAGTTTACATACATTTAAGTGAGATCCGGCTTCAAAAAAGTACATAAATATCACTTAAGTGGTCATAACTCGAGACAGGGTTGCCAGATCTTCAATGTTTTGGACTCATTGGAAAAAACTTTCGATTACCTATCCAACGATGGGTTGAATGATGGATCCGGATGTAGTTTACATACATTTAAGTGAGATCCGGCATTAAAAAAGTACATAAATATCACTTAAGTGGTCATAACTCGAGACAGGGTTGCCAGATCATCAATGTATTGGACTCATTCGAAAGGTCTTTCGATTACCTACATAACAATGGGTTGAATGATGGATCCGGATATATTTTACATACATTTAAGTGAGATCCGGCATTAAAAAAGTACATAAATATCACTTAAGTGGTCATAACTCGAGACAGGGTTGCCAGTTCTTCAATGTATTGGACTCATTCGAAAGGTCTTTCAATTATCTATCCAACGATGGGTTGAATGATGGATCCGGACATAGTTTACATACATTTAAGTGAGATCCGGCTTCAAAAAAGTACATAAATATCACTTAAGTGGTCATAACTCGAGACAGGGTTGCCAGATCATCAATGTATTGGACTCATTCGAAAGGTCTTTCGATTACCTATCCAATGATGGGTTGTATGATGGATCCGAACATAGTTTACATACATTTAAGTGAGATCCGGCTTCAAAAAAGTACATAAATATCACTTAAGTGGTCATAACTTCAGACAGGGTTGCCAGAACTTCAATGTTAAGGACTTGTTGGAAAGGTCTTTCGATAACCTAACCAACGACGGGTCGGGTGATGGGTCTGGACATAGTTTACATGCATTTATGTGAGATCCGATTCGCAACTCTGACACTTTTTTATACGTAACATTTGAACTACTTATCGGATCATCAAACAATTCAATAGTGCAGTATGGGGCACCAAACCGGATCGAATGCAACTTATTTGACTCAAATCGGATCAGCCAGTGCCGAGAAAACTTGGCAAGAATTTTGAGCACCAAGGGGAATACGCACACACATACACACACACACACACACAGACATTTGTTCAGTTTTCGATTCTGAGTCGATAGGTATACGTGAATATAGGTCTACGAGCTGTTTTTCAAAAGTTCATTTTTCGAGCAGGATTATAGCCTTACCTCAGTGAGGAAGGCAAAAAAGATTAATTTTACCCCAGAAAATGATGAATTTTCATCAGTTTTTGATGAATATTCATTAGGTTCACATTTTTACACATTTTGCCTTCCTCACCTTGCTGTGGAAGAAAGGCTATAAAATCACTCGAAAAATGAACTTATTAATTTGACCTCGTAGACCCACCTTCACGTTTACATATCGACTCACAATCATGTTCTGAGCAAATGTCTGCGTGGATGTGTGTAGGTGGGTGGACAAAAAAATTGTCACTCGATTATCTACGGACTGGATGAACGGATTTTGACCGTATTACACCCAAAACTGGGCAGCGGTTGTCCGAGAGAATAATGGCCTCGAGACGAAAGAATAGTGGTACCATTTACGGACACAGAGAACACAGCTCGAGATGGGCGAAAGAATTATCCTCTCGAGGTTCATTTGCAAAAAAAAGTTCATCCGTCAAAACAAAAAACCAAAAGTGTCGACTACGGGAATCGAACCGTAGACCTTTGACATACTAACCCAAGGACTTAACTGCCTCGGCCACCACAGCTTGGTGGCTAAGGAGTGGTCAGATGTCGATGTATGACATTTGTTGGAGATTTATTGTATCAATTAACGAATGAACTCATTTGTTATTGTGGTGTGAGTTGATAGAATTATTCTCTCGATTTTGGCTCTGAGCCCTCAATAAATTTTGAGGGAACGATTCTCTCGACTCGGAATTTTGGGTGTAGTCTCATTCGATCCGTCTTGGGGTCCTATAGGTCTCTATTTAAAATCAGCAAATTTAGTTAAGTACTTCAAAAGTTATGCTAAAAAAACGACTCTGGCGTATGTCCGGAAGATTGTAAAAAGGGTGGTTTTTGCAAGAAAACCTATCATGTTATACATTTTTAGAAAGGTATTAAAAAGACCTTTCTAATGACCTCAAAATATTGAAGATCTGACAACCCTATCAAATGTTATTAGCACTTAAATGATATTTATACACTTTTCAGAGGCCGGATCTAAAATATTTCGATTAAAATGATGTCCGGGTCCATCATGCGACCCGCCGTCAGTTAGATAATGGAAAGACCTTTCAAATGAGCCTAAACATCAAAGTTCTGATAACCATATCAAAAGATAAATGCACTTTAGTGTTGTTTATACACTTTTTGGAGGCCGGATCTCAGATATTTCAATGAAATGATGCGTCGTTAGTTGGATAATCGAAAGACCTTTCAAATGACTTTAAAATATCGAAGATCTGACAACCATATCAAAAGTTATTAGCACTTAAGTGTTATTTATACACTTTTTGGAAGCTGGATTTCAGATATTGTGATAGAAATATTGTATGAATCTTCCATGTGAACTATCGTTGAATAGGTTTTTTTTATCAGACCTTGCCGATGAGCCAGAAATGTTGAAGGTCTGCGAACCCTATCAAAAGAAATGAGTAATAAAGTTGATTTGTTTAACATGTTAAGGGGGAATGTTGCTATTTTTACTGAATGTATTGACTTTATGAATGTGAGGAAGGCACCAACCACCTAAAGGTGGATTAAGTAACGTTTTGCCTTCCTCACCTTGACTAGGAAAGGCTATAAAATCACTCGAAAAACGAACTTCTTAATTTTCCCTCCTAGACCCACCTTCATGTATACATTAGGGTGTTTCAGCCAAACAAAAAAGTTCTCAAATTACTGCAAACCGAGGTTCCCCTTGTAGAAGATACCCATAGGGACTCTCATGCCAAATATCAGCCCATTTGGTTGAGAATTGGCCTGTCCCCAGCGGTTTAAAGTTTACATGGAAATTACTATGGGATTTTTGTGCTTTTCGTTCAATCGGTCCTACAGGTCTGGGGACAACAGGGATTCACTCGGAATAAAGACAGGTGTGTAGGAGATGGTCCATTGGACAGATTCCAGAAGGAATTAGGGTTGTCCATTCTGTCCTCAAGGTGCGCATTGGATCGACGTTCGGTGTCTCCAAAACCAACGACTCATCCTTCAAAAGCATCGCGTTTCCTTAGTATGCTATGACGGCTAGGTGAAAACCACGACGCCCCATATCAGACGGTGAACACGTGGAGAGGCAACGATTGCATTATTATTACAAAATCATCATGCTACGTTATTTAGTAGAGTTGAAATCCTTACAGGAACATCAATAATTATAATTTTATTACTTTAAAGAATGTTTCTGAGCCAAAACTTTAGTGTATGCTCTGCCACGTGTTCACCGTCTGATATGGGGCGTCGTGGTTTTCACCTAGCCGTCATAGCATACTATGATACGAAAACCTTTCCAACGAGCCCAAAAGATTGAAGATCTGACAACAAGTTATGAGCAATTGTGCAAAAATATAATTTTGAAGGATGAAAAAAGGGTAAATATTGCAAAAGATCCGACTGAGGCAGCACTAAGCTTTATGGAAACAAGCTTTTTATTGCAGAAACGTAAGTAACGCTTTTATAGCATTTTGTTTGCATGTATTGAGGCGCATTTGAATGCAAGCATAAAGCGTCTTCAATTGATTTTAGGAGGAAGGCACCAATCACTGAGGTGGTATAAAGTAACGTTTTTGCCTTCCTCACAGTACTGAGAAAAGGCTATACAATCACTCGAAAAATGAACTTCTCAATTAGACCTCCTAGACCCACCTTCATGTATACCTATCGAGAAATTAAAAGTGAGAGTGTGTGCAACATGGAGTTAAACTTTCTGTGCAGTTTCTGTGAAGGTTCCCATGGCACTTCGAAAAGTTTAACTCCATGTTGCACGCACACACTCTCACTTTTAATTTCTCGATTGACTCAGAATCAAATTCTGAGCAAATGTCTGTGTGTGTGGTGGGATGTTGATCAAAAAAATGTCACTCGATTATCTCGACATTGGCTGAACCGATTTTGTCCGTTTTGGCGTCATTCAATCCGTCTTGAGGTCCCATAAGTCGCTATTAAAAATTATGCAGTCTAGTTAAGTACTTCAAAAGTTATGCTAAAAAAACGATTTCAGCAAAAGTCCGGAAGATTGCAAAAAGGGAGGTTTTTGTAAGAAAACCCGTCATGCTATACATTTTCAGAAAGACCTTTCCAACGCGTCCAAGACTTTGAAGATCTGACAAATCTATCAAAAGTTATAAGCACTTAAGTGTTATTTACGCACTTTTTGCATTTTGGATAGCACCCTTTAAATGTGAGGAAGGCACCAACCACCTAAAGGTGGATTAAGTAACGTTTTTATGTAATATTACTCAAGAAAAGAGGTAATATTTAACCTACCAAGTTTTCAGCATTCCAAAATTCAACTTTTGTTTGCCTTCCTCACTGAGGTAAGGCTATAATCCTGCTCTAAAAATGAACTTTTTATTAAAAGCTCGAAGAATCACCTTCATGTTTACTTATCGACTCAGAATCGAAAACTGAACAAATGTCTGTGTTTGTGTATGTGTGTGTATATGTGTGTGTGTACGTATGTATGTGAAAAAAATTCTCAATGTGTTTTCTCAGTACTGGCTGAACCGATTTTGACCATACATCGCTATTGAATTGTTTGAAGTTTCGATAACTAGTTCAAAAGTTATGTATAAAAATGTGTTTTCATATATATCCGGATCTCATTTATATGCATGTAAACAATGTCCGGATCCATCATCCGACCTATCGTTGGTTAAGTAATTGAGAGACCTTTCCAACGAGTCCACAACATTGAAGATCTGGCAACCCTGTCACGAGTCAGTCCTGGTGGAGTCGCTGGTAGGCAGTTGGACTCACAATCCCAAAGGTCGTCAGTTCGAATCCCGGGGTGGATGGAAGCTAAGGTGTATAAAGAGGTTTGCAATTGCCTCAACAATAGAGCGAATAATTTGATTTGATAACACATTATTCCAGCGATTCTCAACGGGGGTACCGGGCCTACTTTTTTTTTTTTTTTTTTTTTTTTTTTTTTTTTTTTTTTTTTTTTTTTTTATTATTACTTTATTGAATTCAATCTAATCTTTACATTCGGCTTACACTACCCTAATGAACTTTTGTTCTTTTAAAGGGGAGTGAGATAATGCGATTCAAAACTTTAAAATTACTTTAACGGGGTAGAAAGTTGTTAATTTCACTGCGAATTTTCAGTACCATTTCTTGCTTGAGTTTAGTCAGCGTTGTTGCTTCCTTGATATTTCCAGGTAATCTGTTGAAGACGTTCGGGCCACAAATCGGGAATCTTTTTCGACCTAATTCCGTCCGGAACCGCTGCCGTTGGATTTGGTTCGACGATCTGGTTTCATGTTGGTGTTGAGCTGTGCTGAAATGCCAATTGTGATGCAAATTTTGGTTGTTCAGGATCTTGTACATTAAGACTGCAATTCTCTGTGTGTACATTCCTAGGATTGGCAGGATGTTGTTCTGTAAGCGATACAGCTCGTACGTTGGGTGTAGGTAGGGTAGCTTGTAGATTGCCTTTAGACATCGATTTTGTTGAACTTGAATTTCCTTGATGACCGTTTTGTGTGCACTCCCCCAAGCGGCTATTCCATACAGGTAACGACTTTGAATAAAAGCGTAGTAGATCTTGAGCAGGACGTGTTGAGGAACAGTCTTGCACAATTTCCTTAGTACACCGCAGAGTGATGCACAGTTAGCCACAATTTCACGCACGTGAGCGTCCCAGGAGAGGCGGTTGTCCAGATGCACCCCAAGGTACTTGAAGGTTGAAACTTCTTCGATGATTTGCTCACCAACTTGCAGTTCTGGATGCGCAGGGAGTTTCTTAAGCCGGAACATCATCATTTTGGATTTCCCCAGATTCAATGCGAGAAGATTGTTTTCAAGATAGTTCAGAATCAGCTTCATGTCGTCCTTCATGTGCTGAATTACTTGAGTGGGAGTAGGGCCGGAGTAGGAAATGGCAGTGTCATCCGCAAACAAAATGGGCTTCCCTTTCAACTGGAGTTTAGGCAGGTCATTCACGTAGATCAGGAACAGCAAAGGACCTAAGTTGCTTCCCTGTGGCACACCAGCACTAATCGTCCGCATGCTACTCCGTACTCCTGAAACAACTACTTGCTGAGAGCGACCAGTTAGGTAGCTAAAGAAGAGGGTCTTTGGTAGACCTCTTACTCCGCACGCATCCATTTTTTTCATCAGCATTTCGTGGTTGATCGTATCGAACGCTTTTGATAAATCAAGAAAAACCGAACCCGCCGAGTTGCCATCATCGAGAGCAAGCGAGATGTCATCTACCAGCTCAAGAACTGCTACCTCTGTTGAAGAACCCTCTCTGAACCCGAATTGGTGCTTGTACAATCGTTTGGTCACTGTCAGGAAGTTTACGAGGCGATTGAACAGTAACTTTTCAAATACTTTGTTAATCGCCGGAAGTACTGATATTGGTCTGTAGTTAGATGGGTTTTTTTGATCACCGCCTTTGAATATTGGCGTGACTATGGCGATTTTGAGACAATCAGGGTAAGTTCCTTGGCTGATGCAGTCGTTGAAACAGGTACACAAAAGAGGCGCCAGGTGGGCTCGGTGTTTTTGAAGAGCAGAGACCGGAAAACCATCGTAACCGCACGCTTTTTTCGTTTCGAGAGCAGAGATCGTGTCGAATACTTCCGATACGGAGGCCGGTCGCAGAAACATCGTGTTGTTGGAGAATCTCATCGTGTTGAACTTGTTGATGTCACCGTCCGAACTGAGACCGCTAGCCAGGTTGACTCCAACGCTCGTAAAGTGTTCGTTGAGTTTTGCAGCTACTGGCCCAGGCTCATTCACGTCCATGCCGTTCACATGGAGCGTGAGGGCCGGACACTCCTTGGTTTTGCATCCCAGTAACTCGTTAATCCTTCTCCAAAGAACCTTCGGATTTGTGGAGCTGAAGATGCCATTGTAGTACTCAGTCTTTGCTCTTTTTTTCGCGTCCTTTAGCCTTCGATTTGCATGATCAAGGAGATCCTGCAGTCTCTGGTCGTGTCGGTTGAGTTTGCTTCTTCGGAGTACGTTGTCCCGTATCTTGCCAAGCTTCCAAACATCGAAGTTGTACCAGGGACAGCAATCACTTTTCAGCTTCACCTCAACTGTTGTCGTCTTTGAGTTGCTTCCAACTAGTTGCCTGTACCGAGCTGTGAGCGTTGCCAACCGATCATGGGGTTCGAGGTCACCCCAGTTTGACTCCTGTAGGAACTGTTGGAACTGCTGGTCGACGGCTTGATAATTAGTCCACGTTTTTGATAGCGTTTTCTTTACCCGGTCAAATTTCATCTTGAAGGTCGTTAAAACGTAACTGTGATCGCTAAGCGGACAGTGATTTACATAGCAGGGGGTACCAGCCTAGAAGAAGGTTGAGAAGCGCTGCATAATTCGAATCACCCGCTCTAACTGGGTTAAAAAATAAAAACGTTACTTAATCCACCTTAAGGTGGTTGGTGCCTTCCTCGCATTCATGTTGTATTTTAGGTGGTATTTACAAATTAATTTAAGAGTTTTTCTTTAATTTTTTTTTCATTTGTTTTTTTTTTAATTATTGATTTTACTTCAACAGCAATTTTCAATTCATTTTTTTACCAACTCTTCAAAATAAAGGTGAAAAGTTTCATGAGTTATATATTTCAGTAAAAAGTTCGTGATGCAGCAACATAATTAACACAGATTTTTTCCAGAAGCGACGCAGACACTGCTCAAGCGATGTGGCAACCGGGCGATACGCATGCAAGGGGGTGTGGCTGCCAATCCCCCGCGGGGTCAAAAAGTCAAAAAAAGCAAAATGACCCGGCCTTTGAGGTTATGCAAAAATCACCCTTTTTTGTAGCTACAAAAAAACTATTTCTTGGCATAACTTTAAAAGTACTTCACTAAACAGAATAAAATTTAATAGGGTCTTAGGGGACCCCAAAACGAACAGAATAAGGCGGATCCGGCCAAAATCGGTACAGCCAGTTCTGAGATAATCGTGTGGAAAAAAAAATCATGTCTACACACATCCCCACAGACATTTGTTCAGAATTTGATTCTGAGTCGATAGGTATACGTGAAGGTGGGTCTAGGAGGTCTAATTGAGAAGTTCATTTTTCGAGTGATTGTATAGCCTTTTCTCAGTACTGTGAGGAAGGCAAAAATGCTCTTTTTAAGATACAACTCTCTAATTCGATCAAGTTCATTCTTGTCCATCAAATTCCTCAATATTTTGGTAAATGTTGACAAAAAATAATCTAAGAACAACCCAACGTTGAAAGTTTTCGATATCCATTAATTACTTTGTTATTTAGAAATTTTGAGAGGTTTATCGTTTTTTGACCGCCATTGACGGTTACTGTTTGGAAACGATATATTGCGATCAAGCGTCATTTTGCTTACCGGAGAAATGTTATTTGTTACTTCTTTTTATACTTACAATTATCCAAATTGCGAAACTTACGTACCACCAATCATCCCATATGGTGTATATAGATTTTATGAGAGAACGCAGGTGATGCCATCTGTTCTGTTGCAAGTAGTTCCGAAGATATTTTGGCCCTGTGTATTTGCATTTTGCTGGATATCCGGTGTGTGACCACCGTGCTGTGAGACTCAAACGTTTGGCTGAATGCAAAAAAAAACCGTAACGGAATTGAGCTGACCTCGAAACAATTTGAAACTAGAGAAACTTTGACCAGTGAAAATTATTTTCAATGTGTTTACATTATTTTTTTAAGTTAATTTAAGACATTGGTAAAAAAACAAATACATGGCACTCATATTAAGTCCTATCATGTGATCAGTACCGAACAGCAAGGGTCCGTCTTCCAAGGAATTCTGTGATTCTCATGGGTGTGTGTGTTTGTGTGACCACCGTTTCGATGAGAGCAATCATGGTTTCTAAGAAAATGGCTACAATTTTTGAAAGGCCTCCCTTCGGAAACTAAATTTATCGACGTGAGAGTTGGCTTGAAATTCAATATTTTATCATCCTTTCTTTGCTGGTTTCTATGCATGGTACATTTTTCCGTTTCTTTTTGCTCGCCCGTTTGGTAAGTTTTTTTTTTCATTTCAGGAGAACTTCGGCACGAAACAAGACATCCGAGCGTACCGTCAAGCTCTTTCTGTTTGAAACTGAATATGTATCACTCATTTCTGTTCTCTTTTTCGCTGTTCCTTCTCATGAAAATTTAAAGAAAAGGTATCCTGTCTATTGTTTATGCAACAGAAGGAGTGCTTTTTTCTCGGGGCTTGTCTTTCGAAGAAGAAAAAACCAAAGATATCCTCGCTATTGCCTCCAGACTTTTCTTGTTTAACTTTCGAAAGATAGTGGTAAATGTTGTGATGAAAAAGGTTCAAATTTAAGTTTACATTAAGGTAGAGTTCATCAAATTGAAATTGAAATCATCGGTGTGAGATATTTGAACCGAAGTTTGTAAAATTTCATGTACCGTACGGTGGGGTGACCATGGGTCAAAAAAACGATACTCCTCTCGTTATTTCTTAACACAAAACAATTCAAATCTTTTAACATTAAAATGTTCTTAGATAGTTTACTAACATTTTCCCAAAATATGGTGGAATGTGATGAACTCTACCTTAAATGCCGATCGTTTTTCGATAGGTCTTTTTTGGCCAAAAACGTACCTCAACTTTAAATAGCTGTCAAAATGCCAGGATTTGTTCTATGAGCGATTTTTTTTAGCTAAGTCATCTTAAGATGTCTCCTACACAACCCTTTTAACAGAATTAATTTTCATTGAGAAGAACCTGAGAAATGATAAAATCCGTAAAATATAACTATGACCCAATCTTACCTCCAGACCCTATGTCACCACTACTGACGGTACCTAAAATATAGTGCCTATATATTGCACTGCATATTTGTTGATTGAGAAAACCTTCGAGATTAGGATGTAATTTTTTTTCAGGTTTTAATTACCCTAGGCAATGGGAAATATAAAAAAAAATTGCAAAAAAAAAATGAGATAGCAAGCCGTAATTTTCAACTTTCCAGTTGATTTGCAATCATCAGTTAAAAAAACAACTAATGCTATCTTGTGACACGTGCATTTTGGGCCAAACTGAGTTAAGAACAACATTTTGTGCAGCTCACAATGCCTCACCTTTAAACTTCACAGATCCCTAAAATTCGATTGCAATCCTCAGATATTAATAAAAACCGATAAAACGCCGGACATTGTTTACATGAAAGAAGTTTCAATTTTGTCGTGCTATCTTGACACACCCTGAAAATTGCTTGCCTAAAGAATTTCAGGTCGCGTTTGACAAACGTACATGCTCGACTACCGTACTTATTTCGTCAGTTGTGTGCTATCTTGTGACAACGACCATTTAGTACTTTTCGAGGAAATCGATTTTTAAAGTTTGTTAGTAAATAATTTCAAAACTATGAATGATTGAGCCAAACTTTTTGAAGCAATCGGTTTGTATACACAGAAAAAAATATTCCTGTAAATTTACATTATTTATCATGTACCAAAAGGTATCATGATAAATGATGTATATTTACATTAGGTGCATTGGAAATTTACTTTAGATTCATTGGAAATTTACATTAGTTTTGAAAATTTACATTAATTTTGGAATTTACATTACTTTTGGAATTTATATTAGTTCAAATCAACTAATTCTGATTGGCCAATGGGAAAGAGAAGCTCGACTTGGATTGCAGTAGGAAAAGGGTGTGGCCTATGTTTTATTTTAAAATGATTGAAGAGGGCAGCAAAAGGAAATTCGGATTTTATAAAGTTGTTTCACAGATAGGGGACGCTTTCTCGTCGACGGCCAAGTGGAATAACGCTGGACTGGAATCGAACGGACGACGGGTAGGATGTTCGGTGTTACTGCTGCTACCCGCTGCCGACAGAGCCATCTTCGCATTTTATAAACGAGCGGCTAAAGCATCAACTTGTTCAGGTCGAGGCTCAGGCAGTGGGCAAGCGAAATATGAGAGCGATAGAAAGAGAACCAAATATAACTATTTTTAGTTCGGGTAGTTTTGAAGTCAACGTTTGACAGAAATACATTGGATATATGATTTACATTAAATAGGAATTTACAGGAAGCCGAACACGGGTAGAAATTCATCAGATTTGAGTTTCCATGCTCAACGTTTCCATTAGATTCATGATTTACATTAGATTTAGATTTACATTGGAGTAATTTCCATGACTTTTTACTCTTTACATCATATTTCAACATTACATTGAGTGAGTATTAGGGTGGTCCAAATCCGGACTTTTTTGGGGCTACCCCCTGAAATAAAAGATTGTCCCATCACTAGGCTAAATTCCAAATTTGAGCTCATTCTGACCACGGGAACCCCTCCCTCCAATCGCTTAAAGTTTGTATGGGAAAAATCGTCAAAATGTATGGAGAAAAGCAACTGTTTTACTTTTTGACCTGTGGAAAGTGCCATAATTATCCGATTCTTACCATTTCTCAAATGTAGAACCTTCATTAAATTTAAAACAAGTTTTCCAAAGACACTATATTTTTAGGATTTTTTCCCGCGAAGTTATTAGCGCCCAAAACTGACCATTTTTGCGCGGCCAGCTGTAAGGGGCTACCTAACAACGATGTTTATTTCCAATTCGTACACGCACGTGCTCTCTCTCAGGTTCAAACTCTCTCACGAGTTTGCTTGCCTGCCTGGCTGCCTGCCTGCCTGCTTACCAACAAGCGCGCGCTGTTTCTCTGCTTGGACTTTTGTCGTCGTCGTCGTTTTCGTTTGCTATCCGCTGCGCTGCGTTCTTGGCATGTTTATTATCATTTTCAACTAAAATATAAATTCTTAGATTATGTCAAAATTTAGAAAAAATAATTAATTTATCTGCTTTTGTTACAAGAAATATCATGGAGTTTTTTTTAGATAACGGGAATTTCTTCAGATTTTTTAAAACTGAATCCAAATGAGTGGGAAAACAACGAAAAGTATCTTAAAGGAAGGCAGCAACTGAAAGATCTGAAGGTCGTTAACGATTGTGCAGAAAGAGGTGTTTCCTTAATCGAAAAATTTACAGGTAAACTGACAAAAAATGAAGAACAGTTACAAAATTTGTTACAGGTGGTCGAGGAACACAGAAAGAAATTTCCAGAAAGTACAGAAAATTTTTTTTGAGAGTATGAATGAAAATTTGCAGCAATTTGTATTGATTGTTAATAAAGTATATTTTTATAAAAAAAAACTACTTCAAGGAGCAAAATTTGCATTACCTGAAGATTTTTTTAAATAATTGATCCATTATCATGTTTCTTTAGCATAACAACTGCTTGTAATGCTTGGAAAAACAAATATACCCTGTTCACCTGACATTTGCTGTTTTTTAAATGAGCCTATGCTGTCTGTTTTTAATTTTTTTTTTCAGTGCACTTTTTTTTTTAAATTTTGACATAATCTAAGAATTTAT
The DNA here is from genome assembly GCF_016801865.2 of Culex pipiens pallens. Taxonomy (NCBI): domain Eukaryota; kingdom Metazoa; phylum Arthropoda; class Insecta; order Diptera; family Culicidae; genus Culex; species Culex pipiens. Next base: position 116,289,333 of record NC_068938.1, read on the forward strand.
ATGCTAAATATATCTCAAAACAAACCTGATATTTGAGTTGAAAATGATAATAAACATGCCAAGAACGCAGCGCAGCGGATAGCAAACGAAAACGACGACGACGACAAAAGTGCCAGCAGAGAAACAGCGCGCGCTTGTTGGTAAGCAGGCAGGCAGGCAGCCAGGCAGGCAAGCAAACTCGTGAGAGAGTTTGAACCTGAGAGAGAGCACGTGCGTGTACGAATTGGAAATAAACATCGTTGTTAGGTAGCCCCTTACAGCTGGCCGCGCAAAAATGGTCAGTTTTGGGCGCTAATAACTTCGCGGGAAAAAATCCTAAAAATATGGTGTCTTTGGAAAACTTGTTTTAAATTTAATTAAGGTTCTACATTTGAGAAATGGTAAGAATCGGATAATTATGGCACTTTCCACAGGTCAAAAAGTAAAACAGTTGCTTTTCTCCATACATTTTGACGATTTTTCCCATACAAACTTTAAGCGATTGGAGGGAGGGGTTCCCGTGGTCAGAATGAGCTCAAATTTGGAATTTAGCCTAGTGATGGGACAATCTTTTATTTCAGGGGGTAGCCCCAAAAAAGTCCGGATTTGGACCACCCTAGTGAGTATACATAAGAAACAGTAATTACGTGCTGCGTAAATTTACATATTTTTTTCTGTGTACTATCGCTTAACAAACGCTCAAAGTTTCAACTAATTTGGTTACACCAGTTAAAAGATACAGTAAATAATGTAAACAAAAATGTGAAAAGCACGTGTCACAAGTGTGTTTCGAAAGTAAAATTGTACTACGTGTCACAAGCATGCACAGAATTCCCATACAAACTAAAATAAGCTCAAATCTTTGGTTTTATCGACTTAATCAGTATATTTTTATAAACAAAAGGTTGCATTGCCTTTAGAAAGTATGAGTGTACATAAATTTGTGAAAAACAAGAAAAAATTTCCACATTTTCCAACAACATGTATGACGTGTCACAAGTGTGCACGATCATTTCTGGAGTTTTTTTTTTTTTTTGAAAAGGTCCAATAAACCAAATTTTCAGTTTTTGCTTTTTGGGTGTTTTTTAATACCCCTGACCAAGCTTCCCATGCGCCAGTGCCAACGCACACCGCGGGTTTGGTTTTCTAGCTTCGGTACGTGCCTGAACCCATTTGTGTATTGGTATCTTGGTACATCGTACCAGCGCACCACGACACTCTCGGCTCGACCCATCGGTTTTGTGTCTGGCACTCACCCATGGCATGAACCCAGCGTGCCGTGGTACGTGTCGTGGTATTGAACCCGTTTTGTACCGCCAGCGCGTACCACGGCACGTACCTCGGCTCGTAACGAGTGAAGCACCTTGGCTCATATACCGGGTTCATGCCATGGGTGAGTGCCAGACACAAAACCGACGCGGCGAACCGAGAGTGTCGTGGTGCGCTGGTACGATGAACCAAAATACCCTCGGTTCGTATGAGTCGGGTACGGGTGTAAACCGAACAAAGCAGGCGCAAAGCAAACCCGAGGTACAAGTGAACCGCGTGTACCGCACGGTGCAGGGAAGCTTGCCCCTGACTCAAGGCGGGTTCAAAAACACCCAAAAAGCAAAAACTGAAAATTTGGTTTATTGGACCTTTTTAAAAAAAACTCCAGATTTGGATGATAAATTGGTCTATGTCACAAGCGTGTATTGCGATATCCGGGAAACGGAAGCGAGTTTACAAAATCGGGTTAAAGCATCTTGTAGTGTTTGTTAAGTATAGCAAAACGTTAACATTAACTCATTTTCGACCAAAATGGTCTATGTCATAAGATAGCACATAGCTGACGATTTGTAATTATAACTCGTGACTCCGGCAACCAACTTCAACCAAATTTCGGGACATTGCACAGAACGGCCAGCCAAACAAAACGTGTTTGTTTCTGTTCTGATTGCGTGCTCTATTTTTGGTTTATTAAAGTTTAAAACGCGTTTTTCTCGAAGCATTAAATCGATCGATCGATTTGACAAAACAACTTTTTTTGAAAAAAAAAGCGTTTTACGGTACTGTACATTGAACATTCTAATGATTGTTGAATAATCCCGAACATGTTGAAAACGATTAAAAATATTAACAAAAGCCTTATTTGTAAAAAAATAATCATGTTTCAAGAAGAATAACTGTGATGTGAGTTTGTATTTTATTTGGTTTTGCTTCAAAAGGGAATTCATTGTAAAAAACGTTGCTTTTTGATTTATATGCTTTTTGTTTTTCAATCAAATTTTATTGTAAAACATTTTATAGCATTTCCAAGATATCAACTTTCAATAATAAATCTGTTTAAATTTTCGAGTATTGGCTACTGACTATGTAAGCAAAAGTACCTTATCCCTTCGTCCGGTGTTTTTTGGATTCTTGCATGTATGCTCTAACTCTTATTATTTCTCACCCAGCTTCCGCCCTTTTCGTTCACATCCGTTTCTTTATCTTGGTGCGTTGCATTCTGTTCCTGCAGTTCCCAATCACTCTGCTGGTTGTTGGCTAGTGCGGTTTTGAAACTGCAAGCTCCACATGACTCTATCTCTTTCTGCCGTTCTGTTGGCTTGGACGGACACAATTTCCATCGCCACTATTGCCAACGGCCGCCCAGACAGACTTTCGTTAGCCGACGTTCTATTTCTCAGCCAGCAGAACGGTTCGTCAGTTTCGGCGTCGTCGTTTCCTGCCATGATGCTTATATTGCAACTCTCGTCCCTGGGATGAGCTCTGAGTACACATACGGTGTCCGAAGCTGGCTGTTCCATTTTAAAGCTCATATTTCAGTCAAAATTTAGCAACAGCTAGTACAAGAACTGAAAGGACAGCTCAAATTGCATACGGAAGAAATGAGCCAGCCAGAAACTCAAAACGACCTGGTAGCCTTAGACGCACGATGATACTCACACAGTTACAGTACAGTGCAGTATGCGAGGATGTATTAAAGAGGACAAAGCCAATCAAGTGTTTTTCTTCAAACGGGCTATAGTTTAGCTCTGAATGTGACTGTTTTTTTTTTGGCAGAAAAACTCTGCTCAACCTAATTTATTGCGATAATTTCAAACTATTCAAGGAGTTGGACGTCATCTTTATAAAAAAAAATCACTTTGGGAAACTCAAACTCGTAGACACGCGTAGACAATCGCAAATACCCACCCGCCCTCAACTTTACAAAACTTCACAATCATAGCTTATGTGATAAAATGGTATCTAGCAGACATTTCCCACAATTATGAGCATATTGGCAAAGACCAAAAATTGAGAAAAATATTTTACCATTGTTTCTCAGTTATGAGTCTCAAAATTATAAGGAATGAATGAATAATTCTCATATCCGCCGGCAGCTTGGTCCAGTTCACGGGTGTTCGCTTGATCAAACAGTTCGTCATCTTATGTGCAGTAATCTGTACACCCACGCACATAAGTTTTTTTTTGTACGAATTTTGATGTTACAAATACCAGTGCTTAAATCAAAAGAAGTTTCCACAGTATGGACATATCACTAAGACGCCCTTGTTTAACCGTCACGACATTAAGGGTATGAGATGTCGCAAAATTAATAAGCATACTAGTCACAGTCGGTAGTACTCTACCGCGTATTTAGTTATATTGACGTGGTTTGACTTAATTGAAATGTGGGTATGTCAGAGTAAATGAAAGAATAAATAAGAATGAAAGAACTGTGACGAGTTTTTAGCGATTTAAAGAAGAAGTTTTTGTATGAAAAGATTTTTAACCAACTTAAACGATCTAGAGCGACCCTTAAACCTTAATCGATTTCGCTTAAAATTCTCACAGTTACTTATTTTTGCTAATTAAATCGAATCAGGGGTTATCCCAAACGCGTTCTGATCTGAAATCCCTTTGGCCAGTTGTCGCACTTACTGCAATATTCCGGCTGTGTCAAGATAGCACTACAAGATTGAAATTTCTTTAATATGAGAAGTGACAAAAATACACGGAGTTTATTAGGTTTTTATTGAATAACACAGGATTGAAATTGAAATTTGGGGATCTGAGCTGTACAAAATGTTGTTCTTAACTCAATTTTGCCCAAAATGCACGTGCAACAAGTAGGCTTGACAACGTCCAAATGGTACCGTTGTCCCTGGCCTTCGAAACGTAGTACTAGAATTTACCTCAAATCGCTTACATCTCGAGAACCAGCCAATTTAAAAAAAAATGAAGGGCTCAAACTCAACTCATTTCAACGAATTATCTCTCTGAGATACAACTTTACGCAGTAGGCCTGGCCGCTTAACGTCTGTGATGTTTCAATGCATTCCGATGAAATGGCGCACTACAAATTGATGCACGTGTGCTCCCTTGTACTTTCTAGATAGGAATCCCAGCAAGCTTAGTACAAAAGACCGGCATCGCAATGTTAATAAATGAGTGTTAGGCATAATCTAAACTAAGACACTCTCCATGATCATTTCGAAAAAAAAAATCTGCGCTAGGGTTTGATTAGATTAGATTAAATATTAGATTTAGTTTAAAAAAATATGTTTGTGAAATTTGTCGACCATATTCTCGTTACGATAAGCAGATTTTTCACCTATGGCTCAAAATATGTCTTTTTTAGTACTATTAAAAAAATACCAGATAAAAAATCGACAATTGAATAAAAATAAATACTTTTGTAACCCAACTTATAGTGAAAAAGTTAAATAAAGAAGTTATTTTTAGAGCGTATCCATTTTTTCATTATAGTCTTTATTATATCCCGAACATACCAAATGTATCAGATAATCTCATTTCAAGCTACAGATTTTCATATATTTGCATAACCATTTGTATGACGGGCTGGGTAATATTGTATGGGTAAACTAATGTTGCAAATTACTTCTTTGACCTAAGGAATGTATAGACAATGATTCATACAAATAAGAAAATACAAATTGAAAAAAAATCGCGAAATAGTTTGCAAAAATAACGGGAACTTCTCATAATCTAAAATTATGACGGGATCGGTATCGTTGCCATTAGAATAGAGTAGTCGCAGTAGAAGCTGAAGTCGGTGAATTCCAGCTTTTGAGATTTGGATTCAGAGTCGATGTCACTAAATATGTGAAGCTGGAAATGAAAAAGCTGAATTTTAAAATGTCAGAGTTATAGTCGCTATAAAAGCTGCCCCGACTCCTTTTTATTTGACAAAAAAATTAACATGCTACAATACATTTTTGAATAAGTAAGAAAGGGAGTCTATCGGTTCAAAGGGAAGTAACGCGCATTTCCATTTGGGGCAGGATCACTTTAATAATGCGACTCTAAGTGGGAAAGGTAAGGCGGCTACAAACTGGGGAGGTAAGTTTCTGATAACGGCACTGCTTCGGGCATCCCCACCATCAAAGAGCGCAACATATATTCGTAACATGTTGAATTAAATATGCATTAGTTTGGGTTGATTTTCAATTATGCTGCGGCACTTTCTAAACTGAAAATGTCTTGATTTTGATTGTTCTAAACTTCTAAAATCTCGTCTCGTGTTGCAGTAGCCGAGACTCAAGATGGATAAAGGAGCAAAAAAAAAATCGAGGAAAAAACAGAGGAAAACAGAAGCCTTTCATGGAAGTTGAATATTTATAATTTCCTAGAGGTAAAATACTCGTTGCGTTGCCAATGTGGAGTCCTCCGGTATCATCGCATGTCCCAGGCATCCACCTTAAAGTGCAACATTAAAGCTGCCGAGTCGAGCTCGGAGCCCGGTATCGCCGTATTAAAGCCATCACGGTTGAATTTGCGGAGGGGAGCACAAAGGGTATACACGAGCAGCAGGAAACTCTGTCAATTTTCAACGATGCGTGACCACGCAATGTGCCGATGGCTGGACTGGTTTTTGGGGTGGTAAATATAACCAGGCAGTGTGTGTGTGTGTGTGTGTATGTGTGTTGGGAAAAATCCCCAATAGGTGGTACGGGGGCCCGCTATCAGAAGCATGGGGAGGTTGAATTGCACATGCAGCGATAGCGAAATTTTTGTGTTAATATGCGCCGAGAGGCGGTGAATCACACGGGACGACATGAGGAACCACGTGCAAATTCTGGCAAGGAAAAGTTTTTCCTTTTGCGCTGTGGTCAAAATTGCCAAACATTTCCAAACTTAATCTTTAGTCCGAATCTCGAGTCTCGATGGGCGACCCCTTGAAGGTACCCCAGAACTTCAACGCAGGTTCCTTAAAAACTTGACGTTATTTTCAAAGCAGCAGAATAGATACAGTGCTAGTAATGTACACTCGCAAAAGTATTTCTGCTCGCACGGCATTCAAATTCGTGCCGATTTTCTGTGCCAAGCTGAGCAGAGCGAGTGTACAGGGAACGTTCAGAAAGTATGCTTTTCGTCGCTTTCTGGGGAAGAGCGAATGAATTCCATACATTATGGGGTTGAAACTGGCCAAGTAAGTTTCGAGATGCTACGCACAGGGTTGGATAGGGTCGATTTTACCATACCTGATGGGGTACCTGGCCCAGCAAGTATTTTATTTCAGCATCCATCCTGCCAGCGTACATCAATCCCGTTCACGATGGTCCGCTCGCCACATCAAGTATTGTAATTGTTGACTATGCTTCAGCGTATTCGACATACTCAGATCTTGACTGGCAGAATGCACCCATAAAGTATGAAATATCGAGTCGCTTTAATTTCTTGCTAGAAAATTATAAAACTTATTTGCGCGATGAGCTAAAATTTCTAAAGCAACTTGTCATTTATGAAACTCTTCGTTGGTGTTGGTGTGCCTGGCCTGGCGTATTCAAATTCGAGCCGGGTTCTCCTCGTGTGGGACAACAGCTCCTTGCCATCGCTGCTGCCGCCATCCAGCCTATTTTAAAGCATGTTCGACTCTCTCTCCTTCCCTGTCTCTCCTTTGCCGCTGTGTCGCTCTCTATTGCATCCCGAGCAAGAGAAATGTGTAATAATACCTTTTTCTGATATTAATACCAAATTTCATTTATTAAGTTAAATTTTTACTAACTTAACAACAAAATTCTACAGTGAGTCAAATATTTGTCCGTACCCCCCCATACGGAAAATGTTTGTGATATAAAAGTTCATAAAATACGACCAAGGTACCATGTTTTATAAATCAATCGACGCGGCAGAATGTCCTCTTTAAGACACTGTCATTGGATTTGCAAAAAACTTTTTCTAAAAAAATACAAAAAATAGTTTACTGAAAATAGTCAAAAAAAAGAGGTCAAATAATTGTCCATACCCCTAATAAAAGTACAAAATCTGATCGATTTAAGTGAATTCATTTATGAAATGTTGTTTCTGTGTCAAATACTAGTACCTCTAGCCAGTTTGTGACAACTTTGAACTTCTGATAACTTTGTTAAGTTAGTTTATATTAAAATTGGTTTAAATTTAGTTTTTTTTATGCAAGACTTATCAAAGTATTAGTTTATAAACAACTATTTTAATAAAATTGCTGTTTTATGTTGTAAGAGTCTCTATTGAACAAGTTTTAACAATATTTGTTTAAAATATACAATGTTTTCATCTTTTTTATTGACATTTATCGACCAAAAATACTGTTTCGGAACAATACCGTTAAACAATCCGGATTGTCCCGGAACCGGTTCAACCCCTCGGAGGGAAATTTTGTGGTGGTCAGATAGAGGATAAAAAAACCACCTCTTGCAATTTGAAGCATCCAATTTCGTCCACTACAGCTCGATTACGAGTCCCTAGTCTGAAATTTGAAATTTTCAAATTCCCCAAGCAAAACATTCTGACCCAGGCCGGTACAGAAATTCTCAGCACGGAAAGTGAAAATTTCAAATTTCAGTCTAGGGATTCGTAATCGGGCTTTAATGGACGAAATTGGATGCTTCAAATTGCAAGAGGTGTTTTTTTTGTCCTCTATCTGACCACCACAAAATTTCCCTCCGAGGGGTTAAACCTTTTCCGGGACAATCCGGATTGTTTAACGGTATTGTTCCGAAACAGTATTTTTGGTCGAAAAATGTCAATAAAAAAGATGAAAACAGTGTATATTTCGAACAAATATTATTAAAACTTGTTCAATAGAGACACTTACAACATAAAATAGCAATTTTATAAAAATAGTTGCTTATAAACTAATGTTTTGATAAGTTTTACATAAAAAAACTAAATTTAAACCAATTTTTAATATAAACTAACTTAACAAAGTTATCAGAAGTTCAAAGTTGTCACAAACTGGCTAGAGGTACTAGTATTTGACACAGAAACAACATTTCATAAATGAATTCACTTAAATCGATCAGATTTTGTACTTTTATTAGGGGTACGGACAATTATTTGACCTCTTTTTTGACTATTGTCAGTAAACTATTTTTTGTATTTTTTTAGAAAAAGTTTTTTGCAAATCCAATGACAGTGTCTTAAAGAGGACATTCTGCCGCGTCGATTGATGTATAAAGCATGGTACTTTGGTCGTATTTTATGAACTTTTATATCACAAACATTTTCCGTACGGGTGAGGGGGGGGGGGCGTACGGACAAATATTTGATTCACTGTACTTCTAAACACTTATTTACACACATTAAGGTCAAAAAAATTCCAAAATGGTCGGGTGATTGAGCTTTGGACAAGAGGCGTCAAGAGGGTTGTGGTGTCCGTTGTTCGTCGTGTGTCTTCACGCAGAAAAATAAGGCATATTTGAATCAACAAAACGTTTTGTTGATTTGAAAATCATATTTTTTGTTGAATCAACGCTAAACGTCAAAGCAGCTTTTTCAAAACAACAAAAGACTTTTGTGAAATTGGATGCTTCAAATTGCAAGAGGTGTTTTTTTTGTCCTCTATCTGACCACCACAAAATTTCCCTCCGAGGGGTTAAACCTTTTCCGGGACAATCCGGATTGTTTAACGGTATTGTTCCGAAACAGTATTTTTGGTCGAAAAATGTCAATAAAAAAGATGAAAACAGTGTATATTTCGAACAAATATTATTAAAACTTGTTCAATAGAGACACTTACAACATAAAATAGCAATTTTATAAAAATAGTTGCTTATAAACTAATGTTTTGATAAGTTTTACATAAAAAAACTAAATTTAAACCAATTTTTAATATAAACTAACTTAACAAAGTTATCAGAAGTTCAAAGTTGTCACAAACTGGCTAGAGGTACTAGTATTTGACACAGAAACAACATTTCATAAATGAATTCACTTAAATCGATCAGATTTTGTACTTTTATTAGGGGTACGGACAATTATTTGACCTCTTTTTTGACTATTGTCAGTAAACTATTTTTTGTATTTTTTTAGAAAAAGTTTTTTGCAAATCCAATGACAGTGTCTTAAAGAGGACATTCTGCCGCGTCGATTGATGTATAAAGCATGGTACTTTGGTCGTATTTTATGAACTTTTATATCACAAACATTTTCCGTACGGGTGAGGGGGGGGGGGGGGGCGTACGGACAAATATTTGATTCACTGTACTTCTAAACACTTATTTACACACATTAAGGTCAAAAAAATTCCAAAATGGTCGGGTGATTGAGCTTTGGACAAGAGGCGTCAAGAGGGTTGTGGTGTCCGTTGTTCGTCGTGTGTCTTCACGCAGAAAAATAAGGCATATTTGAATCAACAAAACGTTTTGTTGATTTGAAAATCATATTTTTTGTTGAATCAACGCTAAACGTCAAAGCAGCTTTTTCAAAACAACAAAAGACTTTTGTGGAATCGAGAAAATCATGGTTTGTTTCAACGCAAAATCGGCGTTGATTATATTCAACAAAAATTTTGTTGATTCAAACCTCGTACAGGCTGATTCTACAAAACTTTTTTCTGCGTGTTGGTATAGCGAGAAGCTGGTAGATCCGAAGTTCTTTTTTTTGTTTCTGTTATACGGCTGCTGAGACCATAGTTGGTCCATCTCGCAAGATCCGAAGTTCTCTTGAAGGAAAAATTGGAAATTTTGGAAGAAAAATATTCTAAATTCAAATATTCAAGATAAAATTTCACAGAGGTAGTGGAAGGTACTGGAACTTCGTCTATTTACATCGTGATATACGATGTAAGCGAATTCGTAAAATTCACGTTCAAAAATATGTGTTGTTTTCGAAATCGATGACATTTGTCATAATCCATGTCGTAAACATGGATTTTGCGGATTCGCTCACAAGATTGTTATTCGTGCATGGTGTTCTAAAAACAACCTCAACGTACTTTTGGATGGTACCTATCAAGGTAAAGAAGAAATCGGTTTACGGTTAACAATTTCATTTGAGTTCTCTACAAACATCCTTTCCAAAATTACCCAAAACAAAGGTTTTTGACGAAGAACTTCGTCTTAGGATTCTATACAGGGTAGCAATTCAAAATTTCGCGAAGCGAAATGAAACGCTGTGGTTTCACCTTCCCCTCTCGGCAAATTTCCCCTCTTCTTAGCGCACGCTGGTTGGTTGGACAAACGTTTCTCAATCAGTCAATCGAGAGACGTGAGATTGATGTATCTAAAATTACCCCCACTCATCTCATAATTTTCGGATCGCAGACGGGGCAAAAAGCGAATAAGAAGGTATAGGAGAATGGGTGCAAAAAGGCGGGGCATACGTCCCCGACCTAAATCAACAAAAAGCGGCTCGGTCTGTCCCAAAAATTCATTCTGTTGCTGAACGTTGACGAGAACACAGAAGCAGATGGCCTGGAGGCCCGGGAGCAGATGGCATGGATAAGTCAAGCCATGCCAGCCGGCTTGAGCGGGAGTAGATCATTGGAACTCTCAACCACCTGGAGTGGCCGGAGTCCCCGACGGTGTTCCGATAGAAGGACATTTGCGGAAGCTTAAGTCCGAAGCGCCCGTTATCCAACGTCAAAATAACATGAGACCATCTTTGAGCAGGAATAAATAGATCTTAAGAAATAACTCTTTCGTGATTGATTTGTGGCCAACTACACAGAAAAAAATCAATTTTCGTAATCCTGAATTAAGTTCACGAATGTGAGTACCACGAAGGAATTTATTCATGAGTATGGTTGCACCATAAACGTGAATATATTCATTCGTGGTTCTCGCATTCGTGAATTTAATTCACGATTTCGAGAATTGGTTTTATTCAGTGTAACGCAAATATTAATAACTATAAAAAAAATTTTACTTTTGTGTCCGAAGTTCTTCGTCATGATGGTTATGCCTGTAGCATTTAAACAGCAACTTTATTGAGAAAATATAACAAATTTATCATTATGCAATTTTGTATCAATTTAAAGGTGCCAAAAGATGTTTAAAAATTCAAAGAAAAACACAATTGTTTCAAAAATAGACAACGAATTAAGTCCAGCGCACCGTTTCACTAAGAAATCGACAATTCCAACAGAAATTTGATACAATTCCACATAATAATCTGAACGAATAAGTTTATCTCACTTTTTAGATCTTCAACAAAATTGTAAGGCTGCCGAAAAAATCAGATTGTTGACCTCTAAAAATACTAAAAATAAAAAATTATCATCAAAATCTTGAACCATCGATAGAAAGCTATTAAAAATACATTTTACAACGTTCATTTTTGCACTTTAATGCTTTTTACAATTTTGATTTATGAGACCACAGAAACGGCTAAAGTCTTTAGGAAGATTTTTTCATTTTTTTTATCAATAACAGTAGGCTACTCCGGTCAGTCACGAAGTTTAACATCTTGGCCAATCTTAATCTGGGTTCTGGATCATGGGTTATGTGGTCAATTCAGTTTTGTATCATAGAAAAACAAATTCTGTCGATATTTAGCCACGCGAGACTCTTGAGCAGTTCTCTACGAAATCGGTCTTTTTTCTTAAATTTTAATTTTTGTATTTTTTAATCCGACTGAAACTTTTTTGGTGCCTTCGGTATGCTCAAAGAAGCCATTTTCCATCATTAGTTTGTCCATATAATTTTCCATACAAATTTGGCAGCTGGCCATACAAAAACTATGTATGAAAATTAAAAAATCTGTATCTTTTGAAGGAATTTTTTGATCGATGTGGGCAAAGTTGAAGGTATGGATAGCGACTACATTGAAAAAAATTATACAAGGTAAAAAAAAATGGTAATCTTTTTATTTAATTTTTTGTCACTAAAAGTTGATTTGCAAAAAAACACTATTTTTATTTTTTTATTATTTTTTGATGTGTTTTAGAGGACATCAAATGCCAAGTTTTCAGAAATTTCCAGGTTGTGCAAAAAATCTTTGAGCGAGTTATGATTTTTTGAATCAATACTGATTTTTTCAAAAAATCGAAAAATTGGTCGCAAAAATGTTTCAACTTCATTTTTCGATGTAAAATCAAATTTGTAATTAAAAAGTACTTAAGTGAAATTTTGATAAAGTGCAACGTTTTCAAGTTAAATCCATTTTAAAGTGACTTTTTTGAAATAGTCGCAGTTTTCCATTTTTTTAAATTAGTGCACATGTTTGCCAACCTTTGAAAAAAATATTTTTGAAAAGCTGAGAAAATTTTCTATATTTTGCATTTTTAAAGTTTGTTGATACGACCCTTCGTTGCTGAGATATTGCCATGCAAAGGTTTAAAACAGAAAAATTGAAGTCCCACCCGACCAACACACCATTTTCTATTGTCGATATCTCAGCAACGAATGGTCCGATTTTCAATGTTAAAATATGAAACATTCGTAAAATTTTCCGATCTTTTCGAAAAAAATATTTTCAATTTTTTTAAACCAAGACTAACATTTTAAAAGGGCGTAATATTGAATGTGGTTTTCAGCCATATCTGTTTACAAAATTTATTTGTGTACAGTGAAAAGTTAGCTAGTGTTTAGTTAGCTAGCTTTTAATCTTTATATCTATTATTTGACCCACACCATACATCAGAACATCAAATATCGGTTAAATTTGATATAAAAACAATAGTTTTCCTATAGTGGACATAAAAAAAATAATCAGAATTGTTCATAAGACTTCAGTTTTCATTGTGTTGTACAAATGGTTATGAAATAGTGCTTAAAATATTGAATAATTGTGAAAAATGCTCGTCGACTCTACGAGGAGGTCCACTAGCGGTTAAAAAACCCTTTAACATGGGCACAAAACAGTAACCAAAACATGCCCTTGGTTTCCCAGTAAAAGATTATACAACACCACTAAAGGGCAAAAAACAAGACCATATCATTTTCAACTTTTGTTATGCGATTACTGTTCCAAAATTCAAAATACATCAACTTGGTATTGAAATGGTCTTATATAGTAGTTTTGCGCTAGTTTTTGTCTAGGGATGGCGCTGTTATTTGCCCAAGTAATACCAAAATATGGCATTCCCGTGTTGTTTCCCCCTGCTCGGGATTACGGTCTGGTTTTTCCTGTATCTGCTTGCCTGCCAGCCTTGCTGTATCTTGCTTCTTTTTGTGCTCGGCGTCTTCGGATCTTCATTTCATCCTCTCTCTCTCACTCTCTCTTAGCGTCCTTCGTCCACCTGATTCCCCCGCCCAGCGAGTTTCCTATCCTCCTCCTTCTACTTCTTTTGCTTCCAGCTAAGTGCAGTATGTGTGTGATTGCATCCATGTGAAGATGGTCAGTGGAATTTTGCACTTTCAATACCATGTTGAACGTTAGTAGTGACTTTTTTGGTCAACCTTTATCTTAACGCAAACTTTACGCTTTAGTATATGTACCGTAAACTGGAGCTAATAAGGACGTCAACTGTGTGCTTGGATGTAGTTCAAATTTCAAAATTTAATTACTTTTGCTTCACAACTAGACAAACAAGATAAATTCCTTTTTATATTCGACAGTTTGCTTGCAAACTCAAAAACCAGGCAAACTATATGCAGGTAGACGATTTGTCCAGTTTTTTTTTAAAAAAGGACCCATAAGCTATTGTGTTTCATATGTTTATAGGACCTAATAAAAAAAACTCTGAGTTTAGATGTCGTTTAGTAAAATCTCGATTAATTGGGGAGAGTGGGGAGACTTGATCCTTAGCCTTTATCTCGTCAGCATATCGTCGCCATCGTGCTTGCTTGTCGTACGTGCATTTTGGGCCAAATTGAGTTAAGAACGCCATATTGTGCAGCTCACAATGCCTCACCTTTTGACCGTCACAGATCCCCAAAATTCGATTTCAATCCTGAGATATTCATCAAAAACCGAAAAAAACTCCGTGCATTTTTGTCACTTTATATATGAAAGTAGTTTCAATCTTGTCGTGCTATCTTGCCACTCCCTGAAAATCGATGTAAGTGTGACAATTGGCCAAAGGGATTTCAGGCCAGGAAAGTCAGGATGCGTTTTTCGCACGTACAAGCTAGACTACCGTAAACATTTGTAATTATAACTCGGGACTCCAGCAACCAACTTCAACCAAACTTTGGGACAATGCACAGAATGGTCAGCCAAACAAAACGTGTTTGTTATTGTTTACATTGCGTGCTCTCGTTTTTGTATATTCAAGGTCAAACATTAAAACGCGTTTTTCTCGGAACGTCGAAATGGCGGGTGCGACAAGTTAGCACGACGACGTCGATATGGGTTTAAAAACATATCGTGCCTTCCATTTTATTAGGGCACAAAACTTTTGTAAACAAGGGTGTATCGCTCTCACACCTTATGCAAACTGTCATTCGATGGAATAGACTCTTGTATACAACAGTTTTGTGCCCTAATGAAACATTAGGCTTTACTCAAAAACACTTAAAAACTACCTTAATCCACCTACGTTAAGTGATTTCCTCACTCCTAGCCAAATATGGATCACACAAAAGTTCATAGTTTTCGTATAGATAAGTGAGAACCGGCTTCGAAAAAAGTTCATAAATATCACTTAAGTGGTCATAACTTGAGACAGGGTTGCTAGATATTCGATCTCACAGTTTCATTTGTAAGATCAGTGCTGAAAAAAAGGATGACAATTTTGGTAACACACATACACACAGCCAGACAGACATTTGTTCAGTTTTCGATTCAGAGTCGATAGGATTCGTTAATTCGAATTTCGCTACTTTGTACATTCGCTAATTCGAGCCTTGAATATAAGCAAGCAGCCTATCTTATGGTACGTTCGTTTGAACAGCCAGTGCGGCACTGAGTGCCACACTCGTCGGTGCCAGTTTTGGTTCAAACGAACATTCTTTTTCAGTGTGCATGGAACTCGCATGAAACTGAAAAAATATCGAGTGCGGCACTAGAGTTTCAGTTCCAAGATGGCGGCGAAACTCGTGCGGAAGTAGCGCGAGTTTCTTCAAACAAACACTTTGACAGCTCTGAGTGCGGCACTCAGTGCGGAACTAGCCCTCAAACGAACGTACCATTAAACACACGAAACTGCCACTTGAACAAGTGAGATAGACTATTTGTTTACATCCAAGGTTACGCTCTTTAGAAAAAAATTACTATTGAAATACACTCAAACATATCTATTAACGGTGTTTTATTATTTTTTTTTTATTTTTTTTATTATTAATCGTTTATTTGCCAATGAGCCAACGGCTCGTAGGGACTGACTAGTTTGTATTGCTTTACATTTTGTTTACAAGCATTAAATAAGTGCAAATAAAAACTAACAATTAACAGAGAGACAAAAAACTATAGAAATTTAAGAGAAGAAACTTTTCACAACAGTCTAAAATTGTTCTTCAAATAGTTTATTTTTAGTTCTTTTTTAATTGAGAAGTTGGAAGTCCTTTGATGTCCTCGAGAAGAGCGTTGTACAGCATTGTTGCCTTGTAGAGTGCTGAGTTCTGCCCAAAAGTCGTTGTGTTGATCCGGCTAGCAGTAAGATTTCCCCTTCCTCTGGTGAAGTGCCCGTGTCTGTCCACACCTCGGTCCAGCACAGTGTTGGTATGGATGCCGCCGTGTAGGACCTTGTGTATGTGGTTACATACGACCGCCGAGTACGTGCTACCGACGGTGAGGAGCTGGTTGCGTGTGTGGATGAATGCAGTAGCTGTACGACGACGGTAGCCAAACAGGTTCTTGATCGCCTTGTTCTGTGTAGTTTGTAGTTGACTGACCGTTGAGCTGCCAGCTGCTCCCCAAACTGCAATCCCGTAGACCATGTGGCTGTGGAACAGTGAGAAGTACAGCATCTTCTTCGTTTGGTCTGGGACCACGGGCGAGATCTTCTTGAAGATCCCGGCAACCTGCGATAACTTGCTGTTCAGCTTCTCGATCTGGTACTCCCATTTCAGGTCACTGTCCAGCCAGACACCCAGGTACTTGAAGTAGTCGACCCGTTCAATGCTTTCATCGCCGTAGCTAAGCGTCCACCGTATCCTGCTAGATTCATTGAACAACATGTATTTGGTTTTTTGAATATTTACCGTTAATTTGTGTTCATTCATCCAGCAGTGCAACTGAGCTAGGTCCTCATTCATCTTGCCTTGGAGTTCTTCGGTAGTAGTGGCAGCGTACACCAACACAATATATATTCGTAGAACAATATCTATATTTCTTCAAAACATTATTATTCATGAATAAATTGTTTGGTAAATTGCCGTTTAACTTCCCGACAGAGGAGCTCGAGGAGGCGGCCAACACGGAATCGCTGGAAACCTGGACCAGCAAACTGCTTCAGCGGTTTTAGACAAATTGCACGATGTCAGAGAACCCTCTGATATCGAGTTTGGTGCCGTGATATTGTGATCTAGTTTTGAAGAAACCCTTTTCTTCCTTCTATCCCCCTTCTATCTCAGCAATAGTGACAGTTTTTTGCGAGTTGTTTTCCTGTTTCCTGTTTCCCTTTACAACCAACTTTATTTGCATCCATTGTGATAAATGCCTTATACACAGCACTTACAAAACTACTGTTAGTCGATAGACTAAAGAAATAAACTGAATTGAAGTGAATTGAATTGAATTGAATTGTTTGGTAAACATATCATAACTCATGCCATTATCATTAAAATTGTTAAAAAAAAAATACGCAAAGGAAATGTCTGGGACAATACAAATATTACTGCGTGTTTATTTTTAACTTAAAATATAGTAACAAAAACACAAAAAACAACATATGTTCCCTGCATCATTCACGAAAAAAATCAGTTCTCAAAATCGTGAATTAAATTCACGAATGCGAGAACCACGAAGGAATATATTCACGTTTATAGTGAAAGTGCACCATACTCATGAATAAATTCCTTCGTGGTTCTAATATTCGTGAATTTCATTCACCATTACGAGAATTGATTTTTTTTCTGTGTTTCCTATACAATATACAAAATTGAAATAGGCGAAATTTCGTCCCATAGGGAAAATGTTCAAAACTTCAAACGATGATAAGTTATTTTTTTCCCGGCGAAAGATTTTCGGTTACTCCGCAAATGAAAGGAATGCATAAAATAGTTTTCTTGCTTTTTCTCAAATAATACTACCCTCTAATAAAGACTTCGTACACAGAAAAAATCAATTCTCGTAATCGTGAATTAAGCAGCCCGGGAGCATGTTGACAGCTCCCATACAAACTGAGCGTACCCCGTTTTATGGGCCCAGTGGGCCTAAGATGGCGGCCTTCGATATTATCTAGCCAAACTTTTGAGATTGGCGAATAGTTTAAATAAATATGGTTTTTACCTTATTTTGGTTTAAAACGACAAAACAAGCTTTTTGGAATCATTTTCTTTAAAAACTTGTTTAGAGATACGCCACGTTCAAATATTAGTCTAGAACAGTTGAAGTGAGCGTGCCGCAAAAGCCGTCACGAAAAAAAGTTTCCTATGCAAATTTTGAGTTGCGTATTTGATGGGCGGACTCCGACGAGGCCCACTTGCCATCTGTCGGTGAATACGCGCAACTCACGAAAACTGTCATCTAGAGAACCTTCAAAGAGAAATGACATGGCACTCAAACACAACAGAACTCGCTCTCCCGTCTCTTTCCCACTCATGTGCTTTTAAACGAAAGAACTCAATTTTGACAAGTAATTCAAGCGCTGCACTGAGTGACGACGCTTCTCTCTCAGGTTCTCTACTGTCATCTTAGGGTCCGGTTGGAATTAAGTTCACGAATGTGAGAACCACGAAGAAATTTATTCATGAGTATGGTTAAGGCTACCAACTCTTGCTGAGCAAAAATTCGTACACTTTGCCTATATGACACCATGGTATGAATGAATTTAGATTAATTAAATTTAATATATTTGAGAATTAAAAATATAAAACTGTGTCGTTTTTACAGCTTACAAATTTCACAAAATGCTATCAAAGTGCTTATGACTTGTACGTTTAAAAGTATTCATAAAATAAACCGTGATTTGAATCAAATCATTCAAAAAAATCAAATTATTCGCTCTACAGCATTGCCTTGGCGTTCTCGATTGCGAGATTCCTACTCGAAACTAGGTGTCCGAAGGATTGATTGTTGAGGCAATTGCAAACCTCTTTTTACACCATAGCTTCCATCTACCCCAGGATTCGAACTGACGACCTTTGGATTGTGAGCCCAACTGCCTACCAGCGACTCCACCGAGGCAGGACCCAGGGAGACGACTCCTACACCTGGACTGAGCTAACGACCTAACCCTTAAGGTTAGACCGGGACCAACATTTACTTCCCTGTCCGACGGAAGGCGTGATCAGACAAATCTCGTCTCAAAATTTGCCACCGGGACCTTCTGGGATCAAACCCAGGCCGACTGGGTGAGAAGCAACCACGCTTACCCCTACACCACGGTCCCATAATGAATCAAATCATTATGTTCTTCAATTTTTTTGTTAAGCGTAAGTTTACGAAATGTCAAGTTTGCTTTTACGAATAATATCGTTCTAACTGTTTTCACGAACACTTTTCCAGAGTTTTTTTTTATTGAAAATGACATGTGAAACACAACAGTTTATAGGACCTTAAAAAAAACTCTAGATTTATTAATTCAAATGTTCAAATGTTTTCACAAGTTTTAGAAAGCCTTTGCAAAGGTATTTATAGATTTAGTAAGGAATTTCAAACAGAAAAATTCTAGATTTTTTTTTTAAATGGTCCTTTCAACATATGGAAGACAAAAGTTCAAAAACTCTAGAATTATTGATAATCAAGTTTGAATTGAGGAAACCCCGGAAAACTCTCCCTTTTTAAATCAAACTCACAGAAAATACAAATTTCTAGTTAACAAAAGCTTCGAACAAATCAAAAACGCAATTCAATGATGAAAAAGTTGTTAAAATTCCGTACAAATCCGTATTATGCACAAAATTCCCTACAAAAATACCGGCCTGTTAAAAATCTGCGAAGAGGTTTGAAAATCCGTATGGTAAGGAAAAAATCCGTACAGTTGGTAGCCTTAAGTATGGTGCATTCGTGGTTCTCGCATTCGTGAATTTAATTCACGATTTCGAGGATTGTTTTTTTTTTCAGTGTAGCACAAAAAGTGCAAAATTGAAATTAATGTTTTGATCAGCTCGTCAACTTCACAATTTCTCGTAAACTAAAAATAAAACATTGAACCCAATTGAAAACAAATGTAAAATTTTCTCACAAAAACGATGGTTATTTCAACATTTTATTTAAAATATTCTCTCAATGTGAAAAATAAGCAACAAATTTTCATTTGCGCAACAAGAACAAAAAACTGTTTTTTTATCGGTAACGTAAACTGGGGTCAATCGGGACACATGGGGCGAATTGGGTCAGCAGTTTTAACCATGTTGGAGCACATTATTTTGATTTTTCTGGTTGGTTTCGGTTAGCACAGACCCAGGCCAACAAAATGTGTACATCCATTTCCAAATTTAAAAGCTTTAAGTGCTCTAAAAACTCCTGTCCCTATTCAGTCTGTAGTCCCGATTCACCCCAGATTACGGTACAATGGAACTACAAAAATCATTGTCATTTTTTTTCAAATGAGTCCTGACTTTGTACGGCTTATTGTTCTATCACTCAAGCAAAGAGTATTATTTGACTTCTCTCTGACTCAAGTATCGGACTACGACTGGTCGAAGATAGTTACCCAAGTAACATTTTTTCCAGGAGTTCAACAAGAGCTCTTCAAGATAGCTACAGCATAGCAGTTTTGACCGCGGTAGGATAAAATTCTCTTCAAAACTTCTTCAGGAGTTTGGAAGAGTACTTGAAGAGAGTTTTATCCTACCGCGGTCCAAACTGCTATGCTGTAGCTATCTTGAAGAGCTCTTGTAGAATTCCTGGAAAAAAATGTTACTTGGGTAGCTCCCACTCATCTTCTACGGCTCGTTGATGTAAATTCTGGAGGTCCTGGTCCATAACGGAGTAGCAACTGCAGGTGGTCACCTATGCTTATGCTTATGCTTATTGTTCCAGATATATCGCAGTTTTAAAATAGAGGAAACTCAAGATTTTGCTTATTTTGGTATCAACAGCCCCACCAAATTTTAGCTTGACCAGAAAATGATGCTCTATACAAATTTAGGAGAAAAACTGTTTGGTTCACGGAGAAAACGATTTTGAACGAAACGATTTTGAAAAACGTACCATGAAATTTGAACACTTTGTTCGTGGTTCCCATTTTCATGAACGCTTGTTCACTATTTTGGTAACTCTTTTTTCTCCGTGTTCTGTAGATTAAATAAATTACTCACCTCATGCACATGAAAAAAACAAGACTGCTCGTCACCCTCTGCTGATGCTGATAATTCAATAGAATTTATTCTACTCCTCGACTATTCTACTATTCGAAGTTTACATGAAATCGCAGCTTTATTAATTAATTCTTTGCATTTGAAAAAAAAAAAATTCACTGCTGAATGCTACAACTACAATTATGTGGTTTTAATGCCTTGAATTTGTCTATAAAATAGTTGCAGAGTGGATGTCACATGTTATATCCCCTTTAAATGTTTGTTCCGAATCGTTTATGCACTAGATGGCTACTGAGGTTGACCCTGTTGCTTGTGGGTGTCTGCAGCCATTATTTATCAGCGCAAAACAAAAACGAACATTTTACGTTAGAATAATAAATAAAATAATTATTGCAAGCCCCGAACGATTCCATCATGCAGCCAGTTGAACTGCTTATTTATTGTTAATGCTGTCAAGTAGAAGCTGTCGTGTTGATAAAAGCAATGTTTAGTCGATATTCCAGAAAAAGTGCATTCATTGTTTTTTTTTTGTGCACGGTTCATAGATTTGGCGTTGAATGCATGCCTAATGCCATTGTGTTTAGGGCAGCTTGTGGGTTTCGAATGATTGATTTTATGAATCAAAATTGCTTTGAGACTTGAACCAATATTCAAATTTAAAAAAATAAATATTGAAGTTGAAAGCCATGGAATCTACATTTGATTGAAAAAACTGCATCATGAAAAAGATTTAATACATTTCCGAACTATGAAATTTTGAGAATTTCTACATGTATGTAACCTATATCCAGTGTTGCGTTCGTCACGCGCTCACGCGCTCGTAGGCTCTCACTTTTCGCTCATTCGTGAAGAGGAGCGCTGCGCGAGCTAGCTCACGTTTGCCCGCGCTCTCGTTTGCTCCGATTTTTTTCAGCTCGCGCTTGCTCCATGCTCACGGAGCGCTCATTTTGGACGTGGACGTGGAACCAAGGAACTGTCGTCGTCCAGAATGAAGAACTCGGTACCCTTCGAGCAAGTTGCCTCAGCGCCAGAAGACGAGTCCAGAGAGCAAGATCCGAAGCAACTAGAGAGGAGTGCAGAGAGGAGTACCGGTCTGCAAAGGCCGCGCTCAAGAAAGCGATCAAATGCAGCAAGACAAACTGCTTCAAGGAGTTATGCCAAGACGCTGATGCAAACCCTTGGGGGAGCGCATATCGTGTCGCGATGGCGAAGATCAGAGGCCCATCGATGGTGGCTGAAACGTGTCCCGACAAGCTGAAGGTCATTGTGGAAGGGCTCTTCCCAAGACATGACCCAACGACATGGCCTCCTACACCGTACAACGACGAAGGGGGTAGCAACGCCGAAGGTCATCTGATCACCAACGAAGAACTTGTGGCAGTAGCGAAGAGATTGAAGGTGAAGAAAGCTCCCGGCCCGGATGGAATCCCGAATTTCGCCCTGAAATCGGCGGTTCAAGCATTCCCGGACAGGTTTCGAACAGTCCTGCAGAAATGCCTGGACGAAGGACACTTCCCCGACCCGTGGAAGGTTTAGAAGCTCGTGTTGCTGCCGAAGCCAGGAAAACCATCGGGGGACCCATCATCGTATAGGCCTATATGTTTGCTGGACACCCTCGGAAGAAAAAACGCAGAGGGAACCGTTGCTGCGCAATAGTCACGATTGACGTCAAGAACGCGTTCAACAGTGCGAGCTGGGCGGCCATAGCAGCAGCGCTGCACAAAATGAAGGTGCCTGACTATTTGTGCATGATCTTGAAGAGCTACTTCGAGAACCGCGTGCTGGTCTACGACACTGCCGATGGACAAAAAACCGTTGTTGTTACCGCGGGAGTTCCGCAGGGATCCATTCTGGGTTCAGCACTGTGGAACGGAATGTATGACGGAGTGTTGACACTGGGGCTACCCAACGGCGTAGAGATTGTTGGCTTTGCAGACGACATAGTGCTGACGGTAACCGGCGAAAATGTCGAGGAGGTCGAAGTGCTGGCTATGGAGGCAATCGCAATGATCGAGAACTGGATGCTCGAGGTGAAGCTGCGGATCGCTCACCACAAGACGGAGATGGTGCTGGTTAGTAACCACAAGAAGGTGCAGCAGGCCCAGATACACGTTGGGGAACACGTAGTGCACTCGAAGAGAGCGCTCAAGTAGGGTAGGGTAGTCATCAATGAGACACTTTTGGTTTTTAAACTTCAACGATTTTTGTATTTTTTTCTTTAGCATATTTTAAAGAACTTTTTGTTGCATTTTCTTTCTTTTAGTTTGTTCTAACATTGACCAAAATATGAGATCGATCTGACGTCTACAGTCAGAGTTATTCAACTGTCTCATTGTAGACGCACTTGGCAGGAACAATGAGACAGCTGGGGAACAATGAGACACTCTACAAAAATCAATACTTTTCTATTAAAACATCATGCTTTTATATTGTTCCATTGCAGGTGACTTGCTTTGAATATATTCAAGCAATTTTGTCAACATGAAAGTTCAATTTACAAAAGTTGTACTAAAAAGTATTTAAATTTTGTAAAATCCATATATTTTATCAAATAACTTTATATTTTTGGTTAAATGAAGTTCAAACTCAATAAATATGCCAAAAATCACTTCTAATTCATGTTTTGAAAGATTTCCACAGATTTTGAAAAGTTTAATGAAGAAAAATCAAAGTGTCTCATTGTTACCCATGGGTAGAAAAGAGTGGGGAACAATGAGACAGCCCTGGATTCTGGGTATATTCTAAATTTTGGTCAAACCCAATAAAAGGACATTGTAGCCCAACTTATGCCCTGTAAAATGACGAAAGAAATTTGGAGAAATATTAGTTTTTGTGTTAATGGCAGCCTATGAGCGAAAATGTAATTTTTAGTCATAATTTACTATTACACCCCAGAATCAAACATGTATGAATAACTTTACAAGGGAGCATCCATAACCAAAGCCACAATTATAGCAGACGTGTATCTAGTAGACACACCTTTCCCCCAAATATGAGCCTGATTGATTGAAACTACGTCTTGTGAGAGCCATTTTATCATTGTTCCCCGTGTCTCATTGATGACTACTCTACCCTACCTCGGGGTGATGGTGGATGACCGGCTGAACTTCAACAGCCACGTCGATTACGCCTGCGAGAAGGTGGCTAAGGCGATCATGGCACTGTCGAGGATTATGCCGAACAACGCTGGACCCAGGAGCAGTAGGCGCCGCCTCTTGGCAAGTGTCGCGACGTCTATACTTAGGTACGGCGGACCGGTATGGTGGACGGCGCTGGGGACGAAGCGATATCGAGCGCTGCTCGACAGAACGCAGAGACTGATGGCCATGCGGGTTGCAAGCGCGTACAGGACCATCTCGTCGGAAGCAGTTGGTGTCATAGCCGGAATGATCCCCATCGGCATCACACTGGAGGAGGACACCGTGCGCTACAACCGAAGAGGCACTAGAGGTATCCGGGAAGCTGCGAGAGCCGAATCGCTGGCAAGGTGGCAACGGGAGTGGGACACCACGGAGAAAGGCAGATGGACGCATCGGCTTATCCCGTCCATATCCACGTGGGTGAGCAGAAGGCACGGAGAGGTCACCTTTCACCTCACACAGTTCCTGTCGGGCCATGGCTGCTTCAGGAAGTACCTGCAAAGTTTCGGACATGCAGAGTCTCCTCTCTGTCCGGACTGCGTCGATTGCGAGGAAACACCGGAGCACGTGGTGTTCGCCTGCCCTCGCTTCGAGGCAGCGCGAAGCGAAATGCTGGCAATTATCGGAGCAGACACCAGCCCGGATAATGTGGTGCGAAGAATGTGCAGTGACATCGCCAAGTGGAATGCGGTCGTCGGAGCGATGACGCAAATCACTTCGGCTCTCCAGCGGAAATGGAGAGACGATCAGAGGAGGAACGACTAGGAGCCTAGTTGAAAACCCACGAGTGTGGCTGTGAAGGAGAGCACATTATGATGGTCGGCTCTACCAAATCGGTACACGTCTCGATGGTCACAGGAGTCGAGAACCCACGAGTGTGGCTGTGAAGGAGAGCACGTTATGACGGTTGGCTCTACCAAATCGGTACACGTCTCGATGGTCCAAGGAGAGGGCTGCATATGACTAGCAGATCAAAAGTAACGCGATTCTTAGGCGCGGTTAAACCCTCGCATGGACTCATATGTAAGTAGAACAGGAAATGGTTCTAGTACCCGGCATGGATCCTGTAAGTAGACTAGTGCAGAAATGCAACGCCTCCCCCCGAAGTTATACCGAAAGGTGGTCCCGGGGGGAAAAAGGCACGACGTTCAAGAACTGGTTTATTGGGTCGGGAAAATTTTTTTTCCCAACCCCACACTACCTGAGAAATTAATTATCAGGTGTCTGGTAGCAGATTCCGACCTTGTAAAAAAAACACACACACACACACATACCACACACATACATACACACAGACATTTGTTCAGTTTTCGATTCTGAGTCGATATGTACAGTATGTAAAAAAGTATTACACCCCTTGGGCACTATGCACATATTGTGATGAAACATCTAAACAATTTAATGTTGACAGAAACCTAGTACTACGTTTTGTTCAGAAACTCATGACAGACATTTTGCTACAAAAAGCTCATAAAAAGATGATTTCTATAAAAAGTTATATAACAAATACTATTACGAAAATTAAAAAGGTGCAAAAAAAGTTTGTACACCTTTCCAAAAATTAACACAAATAATGTTATTTGTTGACAAATCACCATAAATCCAGTCTCCAAACTCGAAATAGGCATCCTTGACTGATTAAAACAATAATTTTGATTGAATATAAAGTTTACTAACTACTTAGTATAAAAGTTTATATTACTCTGGAAATTCTATATAAAACTTATCTAAACTTTATTTTGCAAACTTTTAATTCAACTAAATGTCAATATATTACCATAGAATTGCTAAATAAACCGGCATCTGAACCGGTCCACAATTTACAAGTCAACCTATGTGGCATCGAAAAAGGCGTAAAATTTCCGATCTTTTGATACCCATACATCCAGGTTTTCTATAAAACCCACGTTTTTAACATATGTAGGGTAGAGTAGTCATCAATGAGACACGGGGAACAATGATAAAATGGCTCTCACAAGTCGTAGTTTCAACCAATCAGGCTCATATTTTTGGGAAAGGTGTATCTACTGGATACAGGCCTGTCATAATAGTGTCTTTGGTTATGGACGCTCCCTTGCAAAGTTATTCATAAATGTTTGATTTTGGGGTGTAAAAGTAAATTATGACTGAAAATTACATTTTCGCTTATAGGCTGCCAATAATACAAAAACTAAAATTTCTCCAAACTTCTTTCGTCATTTCATAGGGCATGAGTTGGGCTATAATGGCCTTTCATTAGAATTGATCAAAATTTAGAATATACCTCCAATACTGTCTCATTGTTCCCCACTCTTTTCAGCCTATGGGTAACAAAGAGACACTTTGATTTTTCTTCATTAAACTTTTCAAAATCTAGGGAAATCCTTCAAAACATGAATCGGAAGTGATTTTTGGCATATTTATTGAGCTTTGACTTCATTTAGCCGAACATATAAAGTTATATGGTATAAATAAATGGATTTTACTAAATTTAAATACTTTTAAGTATAACTTTTGTTAATGAAAGCTTCAAGTTGGCAAAATTGCTTTAAAATGTTCAAGGTAAGTCACCTGCAATGGAACAATACAAAAACATGATGTTTTAATAGAAAAGTATTGATTTTCGTAGAGTGTCTCATTGTTCCCCACCTGTCTCATTGTTCCTGCCAAGTGCGTCTACAATGAGACAGTTGGATTGCTCTGGCTGTAGAGGTCGGATCGATCTGATATTTTGGTCAATGTTAGAACACATTAAAAGAAAGAAAATGCAACAAAAAGCTCATTAAAACATGCTGATGAAAAAAATACAAAAATCGTTGAAAGTTAAAAACCAAAAGTGTCTCATTGATGACTACCCTACCCTACTTTGAAGTTTTGGTGCTCCCGGGTCCTGTAGGCTGGAACATTTTATTTTCAAAGGGTTCTGGACACTGTTCGCTTGGAGGAAAAATATATTAAAAACACTTTTCAGAGTTGTATTCCGTATTAAGAGTTTATTTTAAATCTATGGCTAGACTTTTTTTTGACAAATCTTACCATTATTTTAAATATCCGGGACATCTTCATGGTTGACAATGCAGGACAAACCTATGTTTGTTGCTTGTAAAACATGTTAGCTTTAAACCTGCTCTTTAATTGTCAACTGCACATTTAGAATGTTATGTTTATCAAATGCATAACGGTAGGTTCACAAGCAGCTTGATCATAACATTGATTTAATTGCATCCGGATGTTTAAGTTCGTGTGACTTGAATGTTGTTGCATGATTGGTTTAATCTATTAGATCAGTTTTAATTTTTGAGTTTGCTACTGAAGTATGTGGCAGTATAAATCTATTCCATTTCTCAGTTTGTTTGCAGTGATTCGAAATTTGTAAGTCATCTTTCAACACTAAATTTAACTTTGCCTAATCCAGTTGATTTTCATCCATTGCAACAAATGTGTAGCTAGTGAACTTATCTTAAAGCATATTTTTGAATTTATTGTATCGCGTTTTAAAGGAATTTACAATTAAATCAGTACAATTTTCTTACTCTTACAAATAGTTGTGATTTCTCGTAGTTGGTGAAATAATATCATTGTTGAAATATTGTTTTACAATGTTGATTCTGCATTTTACCTAAAATACTCGTTATAATGAAGGACGAAACTGTGCCGTTTGTATTTTCAAAACTAAAAATAAAACACAAACATCATAACGCAGTGCAAAATAAATTAATCATTAAAGAACATTGAGCAGATTAGAAGCTATTATTCACATAATTCGTTTTAAGGTTCGATACATTTCTTCACTGTCTTATGCGTTTAGTTAAAATGTTGACATTTTTACAATAAATAAGTTCTCTGTGGAAACATTATTCTATGTATTTTAAATTAGTTTAACTTCTAGAATCATTACTCTCACTAAAGCTTTCACTTGAATCATGCCGACTTACTGATGACTTCGGTTTGTATTCGGTTATAACAACCGTTACAGAATTTACAGTGACTTCTCGTGTTTGTCCGCTAGATCGGTCGATGTTTTTCAGTCGGGGAGGATATTTCGATCTTTTGTTTTTATTCCGTGATGTTTTGCTTCCTGGTGACTTGGAGTTCTGCGCAGGAGTTCCTGAGGCCCCGGGAAAGGCTTGTGTTGCCGCTTGTTGTGCTACCAGCGCCGAGTTAAGGCGAGGTTTGCGGGTTGATGTGCCTGGAACCGAGTAAACTGAAATTAATTATAATGCATCCCCTTCTTTTTGGCAGTACAGGTATTTATATGTATGACAATCCCCTTTCTTATAGTATGAGTGAAATTGTATTTTTTTTTGTATTTAGACAACCTAATTGATGTTTATGGTTACCTACTAATAAGAAAAATGTACAGCAATCATTCTTCAAGAAATTATACTTCTTTTCACTCATAGCATAAGAGGAGAGGAATTCCCTTTACCTTTCCGTACGTCGCACATTAAGCACTTGAACGCTTCGGCTGTGTTTCTATAGGTGCACACACTGCAGTCCCAAAAATTCTCCTCTACTACTTTTGATTGACGTTTTGCACGACGAATTGGTGATTTGTTCTTATCCATGTCTTGTAATCAACGTCTAGGGACCCGAATATTCAATGTTGGGCTAATTTTGCAATAAAAACTGAGACATTTTGAACACTGCAATTAAATCGGAACAATTTTTTCAGCTTTTTGATGATGGCTGCAACAAACGTCACTTTCTTAATCGTTCTCCTCCTTGGCTACCTACCCGGTCGTTTTTCTGCTGCTCTTGATATAAACATTGTTCTCTTATGAGCATCATTATAGCTCACCAAAATGGCAGGCAGCTTCGCTTAACTCCATTATGTCTTTTTTGACAATGTTTATAGCAAAATGGGAGTGGTCGGCATCAATTTGAAATGACAGTTAATTTTAGAAACTAAAGAACTGTTTTATTGGTAGGACTGATACAAAAAGGTATTTTTATGATCAATTCAATACATTCTCTAAACAAAAAAATGAAGTGATTTTTTCGCAGAAAATCAGGAGGCAAAAAAAAGAACTAACGCTGAATGTTTATATTTTCATTCGAAAAACTTTCACAAGATTGTAAACCATTTAAAATGTATGAAAACGAAGTTGACTTTATAGCTGTCGGCCACCATTGCTAGTTACAGTTTGTCAAGGGAAACAGATTGGTCGATGCAAAATAAATCGGCACTGTACTATCGGCATTGATTTGCAATGACTTCTTCAGGCTTGATGTCCATGTGTCCATGTCCACGTCTTAAATAAAAATCAATGTAGCTTTTAATATGTTAAATAGATCATTAAGACTTGATATCTACTAACGATTCATAAAAAATACAATTCGATTTTTAAATTTATTAGCTTTTAGAAAAATAAATGTAAATTTGAGGTTATTTAAATAAATCCAAATCTGATTACAAAATTGAAAACTGGATTTAATTTCTGTTTTAATAACGTATAAAACTTACCTAGAAACTTTTTTTCCGTTTTGTGATTCGAACTTATTTTCCTTGGAAAAAACTTGACACTTAGAGATTAATTAAATTATCCTATCCATTTTTTTTTCAAAGTAACTTTCAAAATATTTAAAAGTATGTTGAGTCGTAGTCGGAGTCAGAGTTGGAGCCAAAAAGTTATTGAAAGCTTGAGTCAGAGTCGGAGTTGGGGTAGGAGTTGGGGTAGGAGTTGGTAGGCCGGAGTTGGAGTCGTAGTCGGAGTTAGAGTCGCTTGAAATACGACTCGACTCCGCAGCCCTGTTTTGATAAAAATATATAATACCGTCAGTGGGAGTGACTATGGGGCTATGGGTCAAAAAACGATACACCTCTCGAAATTTTTTAATAACAAAAACAATTTAAATAACATCGAAAATCTTTCAACGTAGATTTGTTCTTAGATAGTTAACGAACATTTTCCCAAAATATGGTGGATTTTGACGATCACTACCTTAAATGAAAGTTTTAAAATTTACCCAATTTCACCCCTTAGAGGGGGTGACATTGGGTCAAATGAAACTAAAATGATGCTCAAATACAACGATATGGTAAAAACAAGTCATCCAACAGTTTTTCTTGTTCGAGGGAATAGTATTGACATTTTACAATGTTTGAAGTAGATATTTACAAACATTCGGGTAGTTTTCGAGCAATTCCAACAAAAATATTAGAAAAATGATTTTTCGAGAGGTCATTTTTGGCAAAAACGTACCTCAACTTCAGACAGCTGTCAAAATAACAGGATTTGTTCTAGGAACGAGATTTTTTCAGCGAAGTCATCTAAATATGTCCTCTACACAACCCTTTTAACAGAATTCAGTTTCATTGAGAAGAACCTGAGAAATGGTAAAATACGTAAAAAATCACTTTGACCCAATCTAACCCCAAAGACCCAATGTCACTCCCACTGACGGTACTTCTGGAGAGAACATTTTGGGAGTTTTGTTTCGGCTGATCAGTCAATTAAAAAGCGTATGGTCCGTTTTATAACAATGCCAACATTTCGATGCTACTGGGGGGCATCTTCATAACAGGAAGGTGCTGTGTCCTATCCCTCGCCTAGACCAGACCAAAATCCATGATAAAGCTGTCAGACCAAATCTGTCAGACCAAAAAGCAAAAAGTAAACAATCTTGGTCTTCAACGTAGGTGCACACAAATCAAGAAAAGAAAATTTGAAAAAGAATTTTATTTTTTCAATTCAATGACTGGTTTTGGACTGCAAAATTGAATGTACGTCAGAAAATGATTAAACCGTGTGGCGGCCTGTACACCGACAATTAAATAAGCAGTTAAAAGCCTTATTCTTCCACTTTAATTTTTGATCGCGTTTTCGGTTTACACCTGAACAATCTTGAAATTATTTATACGGATTTGTGATTCCTCTCTTTCCACCATACCCTTGCTTCATAAGGACCTATTATTTTATTGAGACAGTAACATTGACGTGAGAAATACAACAGAACTTACCAGGGCTACTTTGTCAGGTTTCGTCGATGGGGCGATACTTTGTATCTTCTGGTATGTTCGGTGATGACCCCGGGACTCCAACGGACTACAACCCTAGACTGATCTCTCATCTCGTGGAGACGATAGCCGTAGCTCGTCCAACGTGCTGAACTCGAGCTGACGGCTGTGGGAGAAAGCTAGAGGTTAACGGTCATCACCGAGGATCGCGAGGATTGTGCCGTAGCAACGAGATCAAATTTATTTGAGTAAAAACCAACAACATTGACTGTTCCATTGCTTAAAAAAACATACTGTCAGTGGGGGTGACATTGGGTCTGGAGGGTGAGATTGGGACAAAGTGATTTTTACGGATTTTAGCATTTCTCAGGTTCTTCTCACTGAAACTAAATTCTGTTAAAAGGGTTGGGTAGTGAACATCATAAGATGACTTAGCTGAAAAAATCTCGTTCCTGAAACAAATTCTGTCATTTTGGCACCTGTCTAAAGTTGAGGTAAGTTTGTGGCCAAAATTGACCTCTCGAAAAGTACTTAAATGCTTGAAATTTTTTTATTTTTTTTTATTCATAACTTATTTTTTATTAGGTCCTTTTAGGTGCTACGTCCAGGTAAGGACCGAGGAATATTTGAAAATCTCTACTTTAAACATTGTAGCAGTTCAATACGATTACCTCGAACAAGAGGGACTTTGGATATCGAATAATCTAATGAGTCTTTAAGATTGATAATCTGGCAACCCTGTTTCTACATTTTTGTGGTATTTATGTACTTTTAAAACCGGATCACTTATTTCTATAAAAAATATTTCCGGATCTATCATCCGAACTGAGATCAGAAACCTTGTCTTTAGTTATAACAACTTATTAGATGTTTTGGTAATTTTTGAAGCTGGAATTTATCTCACAATAAAAACAGAACTATCTGGGCACTAGGGTTTCTATGGATTTCATTGTTGAAATTAGAATTAATTCATTTCTGTGAACCATTTTTGGTAATGGAGTTAGGAAGGCACCAAATAAATTTAAATTAGTTTTGAAAAGTTAGTGAAGCGAAATCAACATTATTTTCATGGGGTAGTTTTGTTGAGTGGCCCCACAAATAATATATCCAACGAGTCCAAAACATTTAAAAGCTGGCAACCCTGCCTCAAGTTATTGCCACTTATGTACTTTTTTTTTGCTGTATGTAAACTATGTCCGGACCCGTCATTCGACCCGTCGTTGGCTAGATAATCTAAAGACCTTTTCAGCCGTTCTAAGGGATTTAATATTTGTGAGAATCATTTGGAATGGGTGAAGATGGTACCAACCACATAGGTGGTTTAATTTATTTTTAATGATGTGTGATATAAAACTGAAATAAACATTGTATTTTTAATAATATTAACATTTGTATTACCGCTTAACTATTTGCACACATAATGTAGCGTCGATTGGTATGCTTCTATTTCTTTGATTTGCAATCGAGTGTTGGTACCGAATAGTATTTTTTGGAATGCTTTTGTTCATCAGAGTCTTTTCTATTTTGTGTCAACTTTTATCTTAATGGTTTAATTTGGTTATTCTCTCCAGTTGTTTTTTCCTTTGTATATCCATTTGCTGCAATTTCCATGACTCAAATACCCACGACTCAGTGCCTTTTCTATTTTTATCGATCTATTCTATACAGTTGTGATTTGAATTTATAGCTTTGCGATTCTCAAATTTCGATTTTTTCTTTTTATTTTATACGATCAATAATTTATTAAAGATATTTTAACTACTTAAATATTAATTACAGTTAGCGAGCAGCAGTCCTAAGTGCTCCTTTAAAGTTATATATATATATATATACAGCAATTTCTCACGAAAACAGCATGAAAAAAAAAACAAAAGTGCTCGGATCGGGCTCAAAATTTTTCTGGGGGTTCTCCGGCCGAAATAATTAGACTCGTATTTTTTTGTTTGGCCATTAGGGTGACCTACACCGTGATAGGGTGGTCTGAAAAATGCCCATTTTCGTCGATTTTCGCAAAAACCACTTTTTTCGAAAAATCATAACTCCTCGCCATTTTAACCGATTTCAATTGTCTTATACGCAAATGAAAGGTGATAAGTTGGCCTTTCAAATAAAAATAGTAAGAAGTTTCAAAAATCTAGCCTAACATATGAAAAGGGCGTATGAAACATTAAAATGCCGTTTTGACGGTGTCTGGACCAAAGAGCCTATGTCTGGAAATATATTTATCGGATTCCCCGGACATTTTTACGTTACATATCAAAAAATGGGAGGAGTTCATTAACAGGATTCCGAGATATGATTTAAAAAAAATAAAATCCGTGTTTTTCGACGCGCTGCACGCAAAAACCGGAGAATGACGAAATTGGCAAAAAACAACTTTTTTCACTAAAACTGCGATAACCAGACCCAGAGGTACCCAGACATATATAGGTCATCACTGAAATTTTTAAGTTATCGCAGTTTTAGTGAAAAAAGATGATTTTTTGCCAATTTTGTCATTCTCCAGGTTTTGCGCGCGGCGCGTCAAAAAACACGAATTTTATTTTCAAAAAATCTTATCTCGGAATCCTGTTAATGAACTCCTCCCATTTTCTAGTATGTTATGTTAAAATGTCCGGGGAATCCGATAAAAATATTTCCAGACATACACAGCAAAAAATCCGATGGTAAAATCGCATGCAAAAGCATGCACATCACCTTCGTCAAAATAAACACTTAATATTACACACTGCATGTAAAATTTTTGTAAACACAAAAAAAAGTTGCAACCGACGGGATTCAAACCCAGCACCAACGGTACGGACTGGCGCCTTAGCCCGCTCGGCCATCAGACCGATGAAGAATGGAACGGATAAACGCATATATGAGCTTGACATTTCGGTCAAGTAGGTTTCCCATACTGATAGGCTACATATTTCAGGGTGTAAAATCACATAAAACTGCATAAAATAATGCAATATTTATTTTACACCCAGGCTTTTTACACGCAGCTGGATTACTATTTTTTTAGCTGTGTAGGCTCTTTGGTCCAGACACCGTCAAAACGGCATTTTAAAGTTTCATACGCTCTTTTCATATGTTTGAAACTTTTTACTATTTTTTAAAGGCCAACATATCACCTTTCATTTGCATTTAAGACAACTGAAATCGGTTAAAATGGCGAGGAGTTAGGTTTTTCGAAAAAAGTGTTTTTTTACGAAAATCGACGAAAATGGGCATTTTTCAGACCACCCTATCACGGTGTAGGTCACCCAAATGGCCAAACAAAAAAATACGAGGACTTTTGTATTTTTCCATGCTGTTTTCGTGGGGAATTTGCTGTATATATATTTATATATATATGGATTTCGAGATATGTGAATAAATTAAATCGACTGTTTCGAAACATTTTTATCGAAATGAAAATGACAAAACCTAACAATAATATTTATCCTAGCCGAAATAATTTCACGTATTGATGCACCGTGAATGATGAATTTGATTTAATTTGTAACTCGCATATCGTTTGTGGAACTATGATCAATGATTCCAACATTGTTCAGTAATACTTTCAGTAGTTCTAGTGTTTTAATACTCATGTCTGTTCAAATGATAGCGGCTATCATTTGAATCACAATGATTGTTTCTCAATTAGATGATTGCGTGGCAACAATTTTGCTTAGTTTTATGTTGTTTTGGTTATGGTCCTCTGTCCACTTGCTTGATGCTCTCAATTAGTTGTAAAGGTCGTTTCATCTTCTTTTCAATGGGTTTTATTTCAGGATTATTTGTCAGTGCATATTAAATGATAAAAATCAATCCAAACCAAAAAAAATACTTTGATTTTGAACAAAATCATCAGTAAAAAATTGGAGCAATCGTATCATTAGATCTACAATCACTTTTCAACAGGACGTTGCTTGTTTTTGCGCAAGGATACGCCGTATTAAAAAGTTATAGAGATTACAAGTTGATTGGTTTTCTATCTGTATCTGTATCTGTGCTTTCATAAATTCATGTGGATAGTTCTGTATGTGATTTGTTTCGTTTCTTTATTGAGCAAAATGTAAATACCAGTGACTAGAAGAAAGTTTTTTTATGTTTTCTAGTACAATTTCTATGTGATTTTATAATAAGATACAGGAAAAGTTAGATGTCTTTTTTTATTCAGATAACCACAATTGTGAAATGAAACAAAACGAATCACCAGATTAAGGCAAATTATTACTTTTAAGGAATGAATTCGAATATTAACAAATGGATTGTTAAACAATTTTAATGTTGTTATTTAAGTGTTCATGCTTTATTTGTTTGTAAAGACTATTTACAAATCACGCGGCCACTTTTTTGGGAGATAAATCCCATCACCTTCTTAATCTGTCCAAGTGATTTATGAATAGGCCTATCGCATACTCTCCAATATAAAAAGATCTAATGAATGATTAGGTAAGGTTGAGACTCGTTTACAATAGGAACAAAACGAGCCATAAAGACTCAATTTTTAAAGAAAATTAGAAACAAGAGTCAGTTATGATTTGTTTCTTCCTTACTGTCTCATCTTCATAAAATAGTTTTCATTTTGAAATTTAAATCTGGAGTTTTTTTTTAAAGGTTAAATAAACCAAATTTCCAATTTGTGCTTTTTGGGTGTTTTTGAAACCGCCTTGAGTCAGGGGTATTAAAAACCACCCAAAAAGCAAAAACTGAAAATTTTGTTCATTTGACCTTTAAAAAAAACTCCAGTAATTATGCTTTCAGGGCTAATGTTAACATAATCTGATCGATTTTTCAAGTTTCATTTTAATAT
Organism: Culex pipiens pallens; assembly: GCF_016801865.2. Taxonomy (NCBI): domain Eukaryota; kingdom Metazoa; phylum Arthropoda; class Insecta; order Diptera; family Culicidae; genus Culex; species Culex pipiens. The sequence goes on from NC_068938.1 coordinate 116,324,676, forward strand.
TTAATTTTGTTTTTGATTTCTCTGAATTTTATTTATATTTTTGCAAAAGATATCTCAGTTTTGTTTGCCATACAAAAACAGAACACATGTTTTTGTAGACATTGTACAGTTGCTAAATTTAAAAAAATTCCGATAAGATCATTGTACTTGAACTAAATATAAAAAACTCAAAAATATCCCTTTTAAGCAGCCGTAATAGAATAGAGTACACACATTCAGATAGTTCTACAGCTAGAATGAAATAATAATCTTGTTACTAAATAAACTGCACAATATTTATCTTCAAGCTGGAAAGTTAATTATTGTTTTTGTTGGCAAAAAAACGTATCTGTATCTTTTGTGCTCCAGTGATGTTTTTAAGGCACTTTTCAAATTCAATTTGATCGAAAACTAAAAAAAAAACAAAAAAGTTAGCATGTGTTTTAAGATAATGCAAGGGCTTATTTGGTACAAGAAAAAAAAACAAATAATTACTATATTTAACATATTAACAATAATCATTGAATGAAATGCTATGCAAAACTGATATTAATTTCAAAACATGATTGATTACCATAAGTAAACAGCATCGATGCTGATCAAATCATCATTGGTGATGATGACCATAAGTGCAATGCAAAGAAAGTATGACAAAGGTGTTCAATACGGAATCTGGGGATGAAAAAAGGAATGCATGTCAGTCACGACTTTTGGTGGAAATTGCTCATATTTCCAACCTTCTGCGCACAGATTTGTAAACTACTATTTACATCTGTCGAACTTAAATTCATTTTTCCGAATAGCTTGTACACTCAGTAAGTTGGAAACGTGACCAATAACATGTATTGTACAAATCCAACAAAAGATGTTGATTGTGGTAAAATGTATTTGTTCTTCTTCTTACGTTCACTGGTAAATAGTTATTTACAGAAAAACAGCAACTGTACGTTTCGATAAATATTTTTTTCCTTTATTTTCATCGAGTGCATTATCATTCACTTAGTTAAATTCAGCATATTCACTTACGTAATTTATTAGCATAACATGTGGTTTTGGTCGTTCTATAATATATTTTTCTATTTTTCCGTATCGCCAGACGCAACACCGATTGTTAAAAGCTAGACTCAGGTCATAAGATTATTGAACTGAAATTGTATTAATAATGTATGTTACAGCAAGGTACCGAAAATAGTGATCATTCATTCAAAATTGTGTCAGAGTTGGATACATGGAAATTCCCTTTAAATCTTTTTATTTGTGCTTCATTGAATTAATCGTACTAGGTATAACAAGTTGTGTTTTTTCTTGATTTTTGTAATGAACGTCAACTCAATGCAATTCATATTGCGTAGAACTGCTATTTCTCAACAAAAATGTAATCAAAATAGTGTAGTAACAACAAGACTCATGATTTGCCACATTAACTAAGTGGTTTCTCGTCTTTTTGATAAGTTCTCTATATTTTGTGTTGATGTGTGTAAGTATGCATTTACTTTGTTGAGTATGTTACGCATAGAAAATATTGCGTTTTCAGTATTCCATTTTTCGTATTTTCATTCCACTTTTTATAATAATAATAATGATTTCTAAACCTATTTTCTCGATAGACATGAACAATTCACGTACATACATATTTATTTTTTGTCTCCTTTTCTTTTTCTTGATTGATAGAATTGAAAAAATGATACAAGTGTGTTCAAGTTGGAGAAATTTATTTGATAAGTTTTGCTCACAAAGAGTTTTAAGGAAAGAGATTAAAGTTTTGTTGTTGAAATTTATTCGTTTAATCATTTCAAATTTGGCGTAGGGGTGCATTTTGTAGCGATAGATTAAGGTGCAAAATCGACGAATATTTTGTTTGGTTTTCTGACGACATTTCAAAACAGATAACGTGGAGAAATGCGAAGGTGAAAATTAAAATGCAGCTTTTTATGAAGTTTTCATTTTTTGCAATACTGTTTGTTTTCTTTTTAGTTGAGTTATGTTTAAATGGTTCCTAAAAATAATGTTCTGCCTTAAGGTTCATAGTAATAAGAAGTCTCGATTTAAGGATCGTGTATCTTATTTTACAGTGTGCTGCTAAATTATTGTCTATATTATTTTGAATCATTTTCGAACGAAGTTTGCATTGACGCCATTGCAGGCAACATTTGCGATTATTTATAGTGATGAAAAGTGAAAATAAATTTGTGCTATTTCTACTAACTGCAAATTAAGCCTGCATCAGCATGGATTCTAGCTGACAAGTTGATTTTTACATAGTTAAAGTATTTTTTATTGTCAAAATTAAGAAAATATAATACCGTATAAGATGAAAATGTGGAATGCTGGCTACACCAACTTATTTCTTGCGTTCCATTTGCTGGATATTGATAAAACCAAATATGTCATTTTTATTCAAAATACCCAACAAAAATACTTTATTTTTCCAAAATAATGTTGTTTTGCTCAAAACAGTGAAGTTCTTCAAAAATCGAAAAGATTATTAGTTTGAAAAGAAAAATACATATTCAACTAACTAATAGCTTGTGAACATGATATATTAATAAGATTCTTTCAACAGCAATGAATGGTTTTCTCGCACAAAAAAAAAAAAAACAATTCTCGTAATCGTGAATAAAGTTCACGAATGTGAGAACCACGAAGGAATTTGTTCATAAGTATGGTGCATTTGCACTATAAACGTGAATATATTTCTTCGTGGTTCTCGCATTCGTGAATTTAATTCACGATTTCGAGAATTGATTTTTTTCCGTGCGACTTGTTTCCTCATATGTTCGAGCTCAGCGATATCCTTAGATATATATCACCTTTAAAGTACATTATCTAATATTTAACTTAATTTATTCAATATGGCAGCATTGTTTGTATTAGTTTGTCTCTGTAACAGTTTACTCGCAAACATGGCGCACTTTGTCAATTTATTTTGTCAGATGTTCTATTGCTTGTGAACGATTTGCAAACCTTCGCATTATCCAATCAATGTTGTTAGGAAAAATATTTGATTTGTTTTCCTTGAAAACCCATACTGTTGCAATGCGAATGTGCCAGATGCCCAAGCCATCATCATACGCTTCTGAAGAACTGTATTCGAAAATGACCTTCCTGTTTCCAACAGCTCCATTCCAAAAGAATAACAAACCAGTGGATTTTTAATAACACGATGCTTAGAAGAAACTTTTCAGGAAACCGGCTGGTCCAGCATCTTGGGGTTGTGCCTGTGCTGTTTTGAGTTTTGCTTGAGCATTTTTTAAAGCTCTGAAATAAAATAATAATGGTTATAAACTGTAGAGCAGTTTACCTTATCGTAAAGCTTACTGTTGAAGGTCCATAATAGTCTTTTCCTTCTGATTTTGTTCCTCTTGGGTCATTTGTACAAGTTGCAGCAATCGTTCTGTTTCGGCAGCCGATCGTTGAGCGTCCTCTTTAGCTTCATTGAAGTCTTTTGTAATCCTGAGGTGGTAATTAACATTTAGTAAAAACATAGAAATTTCTTCTTTTTAATTAACTTACTTATCTAGCTGTTGCTGCGTTTCTGTTAACTGTTTGTTCAATTCGCCTGCTGCTGCTGCAGTGCCACCAGCCTAAAAAAGAATTATTTACATCAAATTAACCGTTTAAAAATAACATACACAATACCTTTTGAAGTGACTTTTCCAGCTGGTCCATTTGTTCTTTTCGTTTTTTTAACTGCTTGTCAAACTCGACTAGATTTTTTTCTTTCTCCTCCAGCTCTTTCCGCTTATTTTCGATAACCTTTCGTTGGTCCTCGAATGTCTTACGTTCACTTTCAAGCAGTCGAGTGGCGTCCTCGATTTGTTTCATTTGTGCTTCGAGTTGCTTTCGATCATGTTCGGAAATACCTGCTTGCTGGGCTGCTTTCTGGTTTGCTGCTTGAGTTGCATGCTGAAGTTCCTGTTGCAACACTTGAATTTGTTGTTCCATTTGCTGCAGTTTTTGGTGTTGTTGTTGTGCTTTCTTTGCCGCATCCTGGGCTTCCAACTTTTGAAAAATGAAAAGCAATGAATTATGAGATAAGTGATAACACTTGTGTGCCTGTGTGGATTAATTATAACGTGCACTGGACTAATATTCCAGAGGTGATTGGTTCAAATCCCCAAGCATACGCAACAAATTTTAAGTAAATAAGCGGAACAGCATTTGAAAAAGACCCTCTCCGATCCTACTCAAATTTGGCAGGGCTGTTGATACTTTCAAAATATTCAAGAATCCTGAATTTCGTCCAAATGCATTTTGGTTCCTCCCCCAAAAATTAGCGATTTATTAGCGGATTCCCTATTTTCAAACGGCGATAGCTCAGGAACCACAAATCTTATAAGGTCGGTTTTAAGCTCTGTTTTGAAGGAAATTGGACGTAGAGTCCATTTCCGAGCACCCTTTAAAATTTGTCTTAAGGATTATGCAAGAGCAAAATGTGCTATCATATCATACCAATTTAAGGTATTGTTTTGATATTGCAAAATTGCAGAATTTGTCAATGGTCGAACACCACATTTTGGTATTATTTTGGTATTACAGTGTTTTATCAAATTCCTCTGAAACTATGAGAAAATTTTGACCAATTTTGACAAAATAATTAATTTTGCGCTAAAATGTATCTCTAAGCGAATGATTTCATTGAAAACCGGAAATTTCAAACTTGATTTTAAACATTTTTGATATACCCCCTAAAGAAATTATCTGAAATTGTGGAAAATTTTCTAAGTCAGGATGGCACATTTTGGTATTATTTTGGTATTGAAAGGTTTCATCAAATTCCTCTGAAACTATGGGAAAATTTTATATTTCCACTAAGATTTTTTTTTTAAACGTTGAAATTTTTCTAAGTTGGGATAAGCAAATACTTCGAAAAACGAGTTAATCGACTGATTATTAAATTTTGGTGAATTTCAATCTAGTTTCATTTTAATAACACTTATTTTTCAATCTTGTTATTTTTTGGAATCTTCAAGAACTTCAAGCACAGGCCGTTCATCAATGACAAATGCTTTCGATGTGATGAAGAATATCACTAAGAACAACATGGAATCATCAGGTGAGTAGATTTGGCTGTTGCATATGGATCATTTCCGTTTTTTCACTAACTGCAACTGTTGCACTAAAAATGGTATGAAAATACCAAATTTTGGTATTTCTTGTGCAAATACCAGCGACCAAAATGTGCTCTTGGTTGCCCAGTAATAGATGGTAAAATACCATGAAATCATACCAAAATCATGTATGTGGAAGACCACAGGAATACCAAAATCAGATTTTCCAAGGGCGCGGGAATACCTAAAAATCAAACCATGGCAGTACCAAGTTCTGGTATTCAAGCAATGTTCCAAAATCCAGAAGACCTCAACTTGGTATTGAAATGGTTTTATTTTGAGATATTATTTTACCCTTGGAATAACATGGTTTGGTATTGTTGTGCCCTTCCACATACTAGACTTTGGTATGATTTCATGGTATTTTACCATCTATTACTGGGCAACCAAGGGCACATTTTGGTCCCTGTTATTTGCCCAAGTAATACCAAAATTTGGTATTCCCGTGTTATTTACCCCTGCTCGGGGAGTGTGCACGATCATTTTGATGATAAATTGGTCTATGTCATATGTCTATGTCTTATGTTAAATTGGCAGGAGAATGCGATGGTGAGGTCAAATTAAAAAAAAAATAGTGCTGTTTTGAGATACGTCATTTAAAGTTTTCAATTGCGCAATACAGGTAAAAACACACCTTAATCTAAATTTTCGTCACGGAAATGGATTCTACGTCCAATTTCCTTCAATATTGAGCTTAAGACCGATCTTCTAAGATTTATGGTTCCTAGGCTATCGCCTTTTGAAAATAGGGGTTTCGCTAATAAATCGCCAAAAAGTTGATTTTTGGGGAAGGTACGAAAATTGAGGGGGGGAGGGGGTCCGATTTGGACGAAATTCGTGATTCTTACATGTTTTAAAAGTATCAACAGCCCTGCCAACTTTGAGCAGGATCGTAGAGGGTGATTTCCAAATTTGTATTTTTTCGTGCATACTTCAGGTGGAATGACCCACATACGATGAGTTTTATAGAACAAACCTCAGATAAAAATTTGGCAAGTCTGATAATTGGCATCAAAACTTTATTGTTAAAAAAAATCTTTCGCAGTTATTTGAAAACCGTGAAAATCTTATTTTCGATGCTTGATTTGGCATGGCAATACGGTTTTTCTTGAACATTTGTTAACTATACATTGATGATAAACATACCTGACTCTTCTCAAGCTCCTGAACCAGCAACTCGAGCTGGTTTTGGAACTGATCCCGCTGCGTGACGGCGTTTTTGAGCTCTTCTTGTATTTTGTCCATTTCTTTAGGATTAATTTGCGGCTGTTGTGGTTGGGGTGGTTGTTGTGGTGGCTGCTGTTGTGTCATTTGCTTCTGCATATTAGTCATTTGCAGTAATTGTTGTTTTAGCTGCTGCTCCATTACCTGTAATATTTAAAAGTGTTTGAAAGATCGTTTATGCATTGATGCTATTCGATTGATAAATTACCTGCATTCGCTTTTGCAGTTCAATTGCTGCCTTCTCGGCTTGATCGGCACGGTTCTTTTCTTGCTCAACGACCTTACGCCACTGCTCAAGTTCACTGTCTCCTCGAGCTCCAGTTTCTTGTAGCATTTGCTTCAACCGTGTGATCTCTTTTTTGTAGTTTTGTATTTCTTGGGAATTGTTTTGAGGTTGACCGTGAGCGCCTTGTGGAGAATTCTTCAGCCGTCTGTTTTCCTCGCATTGTCGTTGAAGTTCAAGTTCAGCGGCGTTCAGTTCTTGCTGGAAGCTCATCAGCATATCTTGACTCTTTTCTAGTTGCATTACTAGTTGGTCTCGCTCGGCCATCAGTTGCTTGTTGTCCGCTTCTATCTTCAGAACGTTTTGATCAATATTATTACAAGCTGCATGCTGCTGATGATGTTTTTCGTAAATCTTGGTTGATTGTCGAAGAGTTTCTTTTTCAGCTTCGGATTTTTCCAGTCTCTCAAGCACTCGAGTGAGCTCCGCAGACATGCGTTCAAATTCGATTCTAGTAGCTTCGTAAGCTTCTTGTTGTTTAGCCAAATGTAGTTGCGCTTTCTCAAGTTCTTTGGCAAGTCTACCGGCCTCCATTTCGGTAGCATCTCGGCTTTGAAGAGCCTTCTCTAGTCGATCCCGTAGTCTATCTATTTCGTTTTTGTCGCCCATGCCAACTGAAGCCGCGGCGAGTGCTCCAGGGCTGACTGCAGAGCCTGGGTTCTGCCGGAGTCGTTCCATCTCTTTCAAAAGCTTCTCATGCTTATCACGAATTTTCTCGTACTCGATATGTGCACGTTCCGCGTCGGTGCGTTGTTTGTCTTGGCTGGCAATAAGCTTTTGTACTTCTTGCCGTGCTAAATCTAGCTGTAGTGTTGCTTCATGCAGCTTAAGCTCCATAGTTTGACATTCGTTTTCGCGTAATTCGAATTTTTGTTTAAACTTCTCTAGAGTTTCCTCTTCGTACTGTGACTTGCTGCGGAAATTTTCCAATTCCATCATCATTTTGTCATACTTTTCTCGAAGTCGGTCGTTTTCCTCTTTCAAACGACGCGATTCTCTGGAAAATGATTCATTCTCTTGCAAGCGTCGCATTTCCGCAGCTGTTTTCTCATAACGTTCACGCATTTTTTCAATCTCTAAACTATACCGTGCTGCCTCTTCTTGAGCTGCGTCCAGCGAAGCGGTCTGCTTAGTATAGCTGTTGTGGGCCCGATCCAACTCGTATGTAAGTCTCTCGACTTCTGCTTGGATGTTTTCTTTCTCTGCTTGAGCTCTCCGTAAGTCGGCTTGCGTTTTATCAAGTCTTTCACGGATAAGATCGACATCTTCTTTTGCCTTATCTTCCAGTTCCTTGGAGCGTCCAAGCTGCATTGCTGCTCGGTCGCATGCTTCCTGCAAGCGAGTGGTTTCTTCTTGCAGTTTCCGCAGATCCTCTTTGGCTTTTGCGGCGGCAAGTGCTGAACGTTCTGCTTCAACCTCCAATCGATTACGGTCAGCTTCCGCTGTATCGCATCTGGACTGCAGCCGGTAAATTTCATTCTGTGATCGGTCATACTTTTCCAACATCTTTTCAAATTCTTTGTTTGAATTGTCTTTCTCATCAATAAGTTTTTGACTGGCATACAGTGCCTTGTCTAGTTTTTCCTTCAGTATATCAATCTCTGTGACTGCGTCATCTCGTTCCATTTGTAGCTTCTGGTGTATTTGATGTGCTTTTTCCCAACGTTCTTTGACAACCTCCAGCTCTGTTTGAATAGCATCACGTTCACGTTGATATTTGAGTGCACTACTTTGGGTTCCCTCTGCTTTCTCTTTTAGCTTTTCTAATTCATCTCCCAAAATATCTCTCTCCTTCTGCAGACGACTCAACGCAGTTTGTAGTTTATCTGCCTTATCGCGATAACGCTCCAGATCCATTTGCACAGCTTCCCTCTCTTTCTGTACTCGGGAGGACTGGCCAAGCTGCTTATCGAGCTGTGATTGAATATTTTCAAACTCATAGTTGATCTTCTCTTTCTCAAGTTGAAGCTGCAAACCGTGAATAAAATGTTTAATGATGAGCAATGCGAATTACCAGCTAAAGCGTCTTTCATACCCTTCTGACTTCACCCACACTTTTGTCGAGTTTTTCTTGCAAGTGATCAACTTCGTTTTGAGCTTTGTCCAGAGCATTTTGAATTTTCTCTTGCTGGAGCTGTGATTTGCCCAATGTCGCTTGAGATCTTTCTAATTCCTCACGTATCTTGTCCAGCTCTGCATACGCCTAGAATTATGGAGGATGGTGATTACAATTCTAATAAAAAATCGGCAAGAGTAACCAGAGTGTGAAACAATAAAGAGAAGAGAATGGGGATCTTTGTAATGATCATTAAAGTATCCTATGCGGATGATTCGTGGTTCAATCGTAGGTACGCAAATATTCTAGATGATAATCAAAAGGTTTTTAACCATTTGGATGCTACAGATGTAAAGAAGAAGGTAGATCATAATCGGTTACTGATTGAAGAGTAGGAAGGCTTAAAGCAGATGCTATATGTTATGATATTACATTTTCTGTTACAATATATCATATAAAATGCTTGAGGCAGGAAAAGATAGACATTGTTACTTTTATAATCTAAAGCTTAGAGTATACTTTTTGGAATGGTTTTGATTAGATTAATGCTTAATATGTATTTACACATTAAAACCCCTTACAGATAGCGTTGTTTACCAGATACCAGATACTATATGCTAGATATGTGGGTAAACAGTTTGTATATCACAACACAGTCACATGATGAAGATGATCAAACAGTACAATATCGATTGCTTCACTTCTACCGTACATCACTCGGTGCAGTATCAAGGATAGTTATACTTCCACCTACCTTTCCGTTTTTGAGAGTCAGGAATAAAACTTTTTATTCGTGGAAAAAATATACTCCAAAAAATAAGTGTGTTGGCTTTTTTATATAAACAATTACTGATGTACACATCAAATCATTATTAAAGCGTTTTTGTTTTAAGTTCCCAAAACGGTTGAAAATGAATCAAACACGCAAGATTAAGACTTTCAAGATCCCCATACTCTAAAATTCTTTGTGGTCATTGTCATCCTGTACTGTATGATAAGATAACCATCCTTATTGCGACACCTTCCATTAAACAATAAAGGCTCCTAAATAGTTACAAATCAGGCTAATGCTCGCGAATCATGACAATGAGAAGAATGTACTAATTTTATGTTTGGTTGAGTTTATCAGTTTAAAAGTAACCACAATGTGTGATAAGGATGGTTATATTGTGAAAAAAAAGGTATTGCAGTGTCAGTTTTCTACGGTTGAGAGTAAAACTCGTTGATGCGTACATGTAAAGTGTTGATCTATTGTTTTGACATGTGGTAGTAAACATTTACCTTATCCCTTTCACTAACAATTCGTTGTATTCCAGTTTGACTTCTTTCCATTTCTTGCTTTATGCTTTCCTGTTCACCTTGTGCGTTCTCAAGTTTAGCTTTGAGTCTATAAACTTCGCCTTGACTCTTTTCTAACTTCTCTTGCAAGGCTGCGGCTTCGCCTCTTGCTCGTTCGGCATCAGACTAAATTATAAGTAAGAAAATAAAACGACTATTAACATAAAAAGTATTACATTTTAGGTGAGCAATAAGTAACAACTGAGATAAAAAAAAGTAAGAGGAGGTTGAAACGGCACGGCATTTTAATTTGTTTTTGCGTAATAGAAAGGGAAAGAGGAAACCCATAGAAAAAAATAATAATAAATTGAATTATGAAACAAAACTAGAGGAAATGCTATGAAAACGCATTAACGTAATGGTAAACAGTTGAAGATAGTTTCTCTATATATTGCACTAAAATGTATTTTTTGTTGTTTTGGTACAAAAGCTGTAACTGTGCGAGCGCTTAGAATTATCCTTGGGATTGTTTTACGTGTGTAGATTGTATTTGAAAGATTTTCACTTTACTGAGAAGAAGAAAATGTTTTAACCGTGACACGTACTGTGCATAAAAAACTAAAATTTCCAAATGTTAGTTGAATTTATAATACAATACGAATGGTAACAAACTGCTAGGAAAATTGTTAAACAGAAGAAATATATTAAACTCGAAAATTTAACGTGAAATTCAAAGATTATTATTGGCTTGTGAATGAGAAATGAGAGGCTTGAAAACTGAATGTAAATATAAGAAGTAGCATTCTCATAGTTTAAATTTCTACTCACAAAATTGTCTACTGTCTGTTCCTATAAAATGTTTGTGAATGTGTTATCAGTTTATAGTTGTCTTGATTTGTTGGTTTATTGCACTAGCAAATAATTCTACCATGATTTTTTTTAAATTTTGCTTTTTTTTAATGTGTATGTGTAACGAATACGCGAATGCAAGAAATAAGTTGATGTGGTGTTGTCTACTGCTAACGGATGGTTTTCATTTTTATGTGATTAAAGCATAATATATTGGAAAGCCATTGTATGTCACTTAGAAAACTAATAATCCAAATTTTCTGCAATGAGAATTGATAATTTTAAATTGTCTTCATTCGTTTATGTTATTCACAAATGTTTCGTTGTTCAAGATTTGCAGAAAAATATATTAGGAAGTATCACTGTACTCAGAAAAAATAATTGCGACTTCAAATGTTACAATCATTGAACTTTAATAACAAAATGTTTAATCCAGTTTTCGAATGCACTGATTAGCTGAATTTCAAATTGATTTATTTTCATAACATCATCAACGAGATGACATGTCACGAAATACGAAACTTCAAACGAAACATTTTGATTTAACGATTAAAAAACATTATGTTTGTTCCCGATTATGGAAACTTTCTTTAATGTTATGCCATATGTTCATTTTAAGCATATTCTACGTCACACTAGTGTACAAATAGACATATACACGCCTTATGCGAACATCAACTATGCACGGTACTAACTATGATTAGATATATCGATTGGGGACAACGAATGTGAATGCTATGCTACAAATTTGGGTTTACTGCCAATTACAACACAAACAGATCGAGACAAAAAGATGTGTATCAGCGATTTTGAAGGACTTTTTTGTTTGATGATAGTACAGATTTTCCTACGACTATGAAACTCTTATTGAATCAAATTTCAAGGAGATATTTACAAATCCGAAGCTTGTGTGGTTCTTAGAAGCATTCAGAAACAAAACATTGCTTCCCTCAAAACAAGAAACATTTCATAATCGTGTGAAAACTGCATTGTAAGCAAGCGCAACAAAGGATAACCAAGGTATTTTCGTAGACGTGTTTACCCAAAAATGCCTAGATAATGATTTTATGGTTGGAAACAATAATTGTTAGTTGGTTCATAGTGAGGATAATGCAGAAGATAGAGAAAACTTAAATTATAGTTAAAGGAATAAATAAAGTTGCATATATTGAATGATCAAATAATGTGGGTTGATTGCATAGAAATAGATGATCTTACTTGTGTGACTCTTAACTCAGCCTGAGTTCGACGCAGTTCAGCTGATGTTTTGTCCGCTCGTTCCTGTGCTCGATCCAGTTCTTGTGAAGTACTCAGCGTTGATCGTCCGAAAGTCGTCTGAAATATTTTATTTTTTTATAAAATTAGACAAAACTTTGTTTGATAATACCAACATTTGGTACATGTACCTGAGATCGTTCCAGATCTGCTCGAAGTCTTTCATTTTCAAGTTCAAGACGAGAAATTCTTTGCTTGGCATTTTCCCAGTCACTGCCACTACGGCCAACATCAGTAGCGGCTTTATCCAGCTCAGCTTTGGACTTTCCAAGTTCGCTTTGTGAACACTCGAGTTTTGATTCAAGGCGATCTTTTTCGTTCAATGCACGATGAAGACGAGAGGTTAGCTTTTCGACTTCGCTGTCCAAAGTGTGCAGTTTCATCTTATATTCAGCCAGTTCACGTTCATGAAGTTCCCTTTCTTCTTTTTTCTCGCCCTCAGCTCTGTCTCGTTGGTCACGAAGTTGCTGCATTTGTTTTTCTTTGTCTCCAATGGCTTCCTCCAAGCTAGAAAGGGCTCCTTCCGAACTGCAGTGATGAGCCTGCATCGCACTCAGGCGAGCCCTGGCCATATCCACTTGATTATCTTTTTCTTTGAGTAGATCTTCCAAATTTTCAATCTGTAAAATTTAACGTTATTACATTAGTGTTTAGTACAACAGCGTGCCGTTACCTTTCTTTGAAGAACATTAATTTTTCTATCCTTAATATCCATGTGCTCTTTCAGTTCAGTTAACTCCGTTTGAACACGATTTTTGTCCTGCACCGACTGCATCGCACTCTGCGTCTTTTTTTCAATCATGCGATTTTTCTCCTCCAATCGATTTCGTAATTCTTCCACCTGAAAAAATAAATAATATAAATGTATAAGTTTTATTGTTTTCAGTAAGTCGACCTACTAACACTGGGAGGAAACTGATTTGTTTTTAGTTGCAAGTAAATGTTTTAGAACCGTGCAAAAAAAAAAAAATAATAATGGTTAGATTGTTTTCGCATTTTTCGAAAATTCCTTAGGATCTCCACGATAGATAATGAAAAGCACATTTTTTAAAATAAAAAAAAAATGTTTGATTTGTTGAGAAATTTAAAGTAGAGAGACTTTGCAGAAACCAGAAATTCATGTATGTACCCGATTCCTTGGAAGAGTAAAAGTTTTGGGATCGGTGTAAAAAGTAAGTAAATCTTTTCTAGTTCCTAAGGGGAACACCCTTGAAGAGTATCGGGGCTGGAATTTACAAAGCGGTTTCAGTGGCAGTTTTATTTTTAACTTAATGTTAACAAGTTAAGGTTAATGTTAACATTCCATAAGGCGCCTACCTAAGGTGTCGTGATAAGGTCCAGTTTGAGACGATACACTACCTTCCGTTTACTAAGCAATCGATTCCAGAAGGGAAAAGATCACCAGTTGTGTTGGTCCGAGCCGGGATTTGAACCCCGATCAACCGCTTACGAAGCGGAAGCGTATCGGTGTAGTCATTCCAAAATGTCTTGACCATTTTTTGTTATGTAGACAGAGAGGTTATGTGGATTTCAAGCTTTGATCAGTTTTATGAAATCATGAAGCTTTCTTAAATGCTCAACCCCTAGATAATGTGTAAAATCAGATAGTATTGGAACTCTTTAACATTAGATTAAGGATTATCTTCTCTTTTTTTGCAAACTAGCTTGCCGTTTGGAGTTGAACCACCATCCAGCTATTTGCCATTCATTAACTGTCATTTATCTAGATGCACAGAGTTTGAATCCCAAGCATGAGTTCAATTTATTGTGAATTCTAGCATCACAAAAAACAATTTTAGGTGGAATGAAACACGTGGAATGGGATTTTGCTTGTATGCTCGTATTCATAACACTGATTTACAAAAAATTACAAAAATGAATGTGAGGCTCAACTTAACGCGAAGCATGAACTTTGAGGTCCCCAGAAACACGTGCACTTTGAATTTTTCAAAAATATTTAGATAGGGCCGAATGGTTTTTCGATAAAGTTTGTTTGGAAAATTAGGGCGGTTCGTCGCTTTTACATACAACTAAAAATTGCATGCAATATGTAAGAGAACCAAACATCACTGATTCTCCATAAACATTTTGGGGAAAAACCATTCGGCCATGTCTAAATATTTTTGAAAAATTCAAAGTGCACGTGTTTTGGGGGATCCCAATGTTTATGCTTCCCCTCGAGATAAGCCTGCGTAGAAATTTTGTTGGTCGGTGTAATTTTTTTTTTTAATTTATATTTATTCAAATTTCTTTTCCATGTACATTCATTCAGTTAAAATATTATTGAGTGTCCAATCACAAACGATGACGTTTCACCTCAATTTTAAATACTAGCAACTTTCATTTATTCATGAAATATTGTAGCTTTCGCTATTCAGTGATTTCAAATGTAGGAGGTCCTACATGTACAAAAGGGAAAAGGGATACCTTAAAACTAACTTATAAACTATATAAAGAGCGGATCAATGCAGCTGAAGACTGCAATGATTTTTGTCGAAATGCATCAATTATCTTATTGGACATAACATCCAAAGTGTCAACTTCGGCTAATTGATGAAGTTCACTGGTGCTGAACCAGGGAGGAAGTTTCAGAATCATTTTCAGAATTTTGTTCTGAATCCTCTGAAGTTTTTTCTTCCTGGTTAAGCAACAGCTTGTCCAGATCGGCACAGCATAAAGCATGGCAGGTCTGAAAATTTGTTTATAAATTAACAGTTTATTCTTGAGACAAAGTCTAGAATTCCTGTTTATAAGTGGATACAAACATTTAATATATTTGTTACATTTAACCTGGATACTTTCAATGTGATCCTTGTAAGTAAGGTTTTTGTCAAAACCAAGTCCAAGATATTTCACTTGATCCTCCCACTTTAAATTTACCTCATTCATCTTTATAATGTGATGACTTTTTGGTTTAAGAAAATCAGCCCTTGGTTTGTGAGGGAAAATAATAAGTTGAGTTTTTGCAGCATTTGGAGTAATTTTCCATTCTTTCAAATAAGAATTGAAAATATCCAAGCTTTTTTGTAATCTTCTTGTGATGACACGAAGGCTTCTACCTTTGGCGGAGATGCTTGTGTCATCAGCAAAAAGTGATTTCTGACATCCTGGGGGCAAATCAGGCAAGTCAGAAGTAAAAATATTGTATAAAATTGGACCCAAAATGCTTCCTTGAGGGACGCCAGCACGTACAGGTAGTTGATCAGATTTGCTATTCTGATAACATACCTGCAGAGTACGATCCGTCAAATAATTTTGAATAATTTTCACGATATAAATCGGAAAATTAAACCTTTTCAATTTCGCAATCAAACCTTTATGCCAAACACTGTCAAATGCTTTTTCTATGTCTAGAAGAGCAGCGCCAGTAGAATAGCCCTCAGATTTGTTGCTTCGAATTAAATTTGAAACTCTCAACAACTGATGAGTAGTTGAATGCCCAAGGCGAAATCCAAACTGCTCATCAGCGAAAATTGAATTTTCATTAATGTGCGTCTTCATTCTATTAAGAATTATTCTTTCGAATAATTTACTAATAGATGAAAGCAAACTAATGGGCCGATAGCTTGAGGCTTCAGCAAGATTTTTATCCGGTTTCAAAATCGGAATTACTTTGGCATTTTTCCAACTACTGGGAAAATATGCCAAATCAAAACATTTGTTGAAAATTTTGACCAAGCAACTTAAAGTTGCTTCTGGTAATTTTTTAATTAAAATGTAAAAAATGCCATCCTCACCAGGGGCTTTCATATTTTTAAATTTTTTGATAATAGATTTTATTTCATTCAGATTCGTATTAAAAACTTCATCTGATGAAAATTCTTGTTCAACAATATTCTGAAATTCTATTGAAATTTGATTTTCAATAGGACTCAAAACATTCAAGTTGAAATTATGAGCACTCTCAAACTGCTGAGCAAGTTTTTGAGCTTTTTCCCCATTAGTTAATAGAATATTATCACCATCTTTTAAAGAAGGGATGGGTTTTTGAGGTTTCTTAAGAACCTTTGAAAGTTACCAAAAAGGTTTGGAATAAGGTTTAATTTGTTCGACATCTCTTGCGAACTTTTCATTTCGCAGGAGAGTGAATCTGTGGTCAATAACCTTTTGCAAATCTTTTTGAATTCGCTTCAGTGCAGGATCACGAGAACGTTGATACTGTCTTCGGCGAACATTTTTCAGACGAATCAGAAGCTGAAGATCGTCATCAATAATGGGAGAATCAAATTTGACTTGGACTTTAGGAATAGCAATATTCCTAGCATCCAAAATTGCATTAGTTAAAGATTCCAAGGCTGAATCAATATCAGCTTTGGTTTTTAAAACAAAATCATGATTTAAATTATTCTCAATATGATGCTGATACCTGTCCCAATTAGCTTTGTGGTAATTAAACACAGAACTATTGGGTCTGGTAACTGCTTCATGAGAAAGTGAAAAAGTTACTGGAAGATGATCAGAATCAAAATCAGCATGAGTCACTAAAGGACCACAATACTGACTTTGATTTGTCAACACCAAATCAATTGTTGATGGATTTCTAACAGAAGAAAAGCAAGTTGGCCCATTCGGGTATAAAACCGAATAAAGACCAGAAGTGCAATCTCTGAACAGAATTTCACCATTGGAATTTACTTTTGAATTATTCCAAGATTGGTGTTTGGCATTAAAATCACCGATGATCAAAAATCGAGATCTATGCCGAGTAAGTTTATTCAAATCCCCTTTGAAATAATTTTTATTTTCCCCAGTGCATTGGAATGGCAAATATGCAGCTGCAATCATAATTTTCCCAAAAGAAGTTTCAAGTTCAATGCCCAAACTTTCAATAACTTTTAACTTAAAGTCACGTAACGTGCTATAAGTCATACTACGGTGGATAACTATTGCAACTCCACCGCCATTTCGATTCATTCGGTTATTAGTTATAACTTTATAATCTGGATCACTTTTCAAATAAGTGCCAGTTTTTATAAATGTTTCGGTTATAACAGCAACATGCACGTTATGAACTCGTAAAAAGTTGAAAAATTCATTTTCTTTCGCTTTTAAAGAGCGAGCATTAAAATTCATAATATTGATGGAATTACTTAGATCCATGATTAAACCTCAGGGTAAGAACAACATCATTCGCAAATTTTAATCCAATCTGGATTGCTTCCATCATGGATGTAGCATTACTCATTGTTTGAATCAAACCAAACAGTGAGTTTTGCAAAAAAGTCATTTTTTCAAACGTAACATCGCCGAGATCAGAAGATCCCAAAGCGTTGCCAGCAGAAAAATTGTCAAATGAGATTTGAGGTACCTGCCCAATTTCAGAAAGATTGGTAGAGGATTTAAAATTCGTGGATGAACCCGAAACGACGTTAGCATAAGAAATGCCATTGTTGTTACCTAACTTTTCCACGGTAGGGGTATTTCTAGAATTGTTCGAGTGAGACAGCACGAACGTTTGATTTAAAGATGCAGGTACAACCTGACTTTGAGAAAATTTCGGTTTGGATTTCGGCTGATGCTTAGCACGAGAATCCAAAACCTTTTTTCTGATGGGGCAATCCCAGAAATTTGATTTGTGATTTCCACCACAATTTGCACATTTAAATTGGGTGACTTCTTTCACGGGACAATTGTCCTTGTCGTGAGAAGAATCCCCGCAAACCATGCATTTTGGAACCATGGCGCAATGATCAGTACCGTGACCGAATGCCTGGCAACGCCGGCACTGGGTCAGATTCTGGCCATTACCGCCATGTTTCTTAAAATGCTCCCACTTTACCCGTACATGGAACAAAAACTGAACTTTGTCCAAAAGTTTCAAATTGTTGATTTCATTTCTGTTGAAATGAATCAGATAAAATTGTGAAGTCAAACCAAAGCGAGAAATATTCCCGTTTGATTTTTTCTTCATCGGTATTACTTGGGATGGGGCAAAGCCAAGCAACACCTTAAGTTCGTTTTTGATCTCATCCACCGACAAGTCGTTGGAGAGACCTTTCAAGACCGCCTTGAATGGCCGAGCACTCTTGGTCTCATACGTGTAGAAATTGTGTTTGTGGTTTTTCAAATAACCAACAAAAGTTTGGTGATCTTGTAAAGATTCCGTCAACAAGCGACATTCTCCTCTTCGACCAAGCTGGAACGAAACCTTCAAATTGCAAGTTTCCTTGCAATTCTTCAGTTGCGTTCGAAAGCTGGCCAAATCGGAGACGGAAGTCACAACAATTGGCGGAGCCTTTACTCGTTTCTCGACGGCAGAAGGCTCAGTACGAGGAGAAGGTTCCTTGTCATCAGTTTCGGATAAAACACCGAAACTGTTTGTCAATGGAATTGGAGGATTGACCTAACATTCAGAATCAGAATCAGACCTCAGAAGAGGCTGTTTTCTTTTTCTGTTTCCGTTAGCCGGTTTAGCGTTCAAACGCTTCACCGACGTAACGACCAAATCTTCAGAAGATTTGCGTTTACCTTTGTTTTGACGCATTTTGCAAGCAAAGTTCTCTTAAAAAGATGGCTTCGTTTGTAAAATACAACAAAATTTCAGGCGGAGTTAGTCTTGAAAAGACTGTTTAGAATTTTGGAAAATAACTCAGGTAGTCTTTAAAAAGACTGTGAATTTTGTTTTGAAATAACTCTGAGCTTAGGTAGTAAAAAATACCGCAGCTCTAGTGTCCGTTCACCACGAAGGTTCGCATTATTGGTCGGTGTAATCAATCGGGCTCATGCTATGTGTATCATTAAGATTTTGTCCATAAAAAGAATCCAAAATAATGGGATTTGAGCCAGTTTGAGTTTTTCTTTAACAAAATTGAAGCAAACCCAATTTATACTGAAACAATTTATACTGACACCCTCATTATAAAGAGCTCACACTTACTATCAAATGCTTGGTTTGCTAGTAAGTATGAGTTCCGTGTAAAAAGTGACAGTTTGTTACTGTTTAGTTTGACTTTGTCAAACCAATGGGGTACAAACTCAAGAGCGTCCCACGAAAAAGTGACCAACAGGCAGAGATGGTATTTCCTCGTTTCCTCGCCGATGGCGAGGGCTTTTAGATATCGTCCCTCGCTCAAATCGTCAAATTTTCAGCGTTCTCCCAAAACTGCATCAAGAGAGCGAAGCGAAAACGACGCCGATGAAATAGCGAGCAATGAACAAACCGATTCGTAAGACGAAAAAAAAACTCTCACACAGCCAGTCTCCTCGCTCAAAAAGCAAGAGAAAGAGCCATCGTTAAATTCTTTCGCCCGTAAGCCATGTAGAAATGAGTTCATTTGTTTGCGTGAGCTCTAGTGTATGCATACAGCATTTCCGTGTGCGTGTCTCTCCGGTTGGAACGATAGTTCCATCGGAGCCAGCGATAGGGTATTTCTCGTCGATGTGATGGGCTTTCGATATTCGCGATAGCAAGACGACCATCACTTGGCTGCGAAAGAGAAGAGAAATTTCAAGAGACGAGGAACGCACCGAAATATGCATCAATGATAGTGCGATGGTGATGGTTTACCTACCCTGCCAATAGGGGTTGAGTGTTTTTTTAGAACAAATAAAAGTATTGCAGAGAAAGTAAAACAAATTCTAAAAAAAACTATGCTTTAAGGTTTGATTCAATCCCAACATTAACTTAAAATTAGTGATAAAATGTTTAAAAATAACATTTATAACGTACCAAAGATCAAATTAATTGCAATTCAAGGAGAATTAATTTATTTTAGATATATAAATGATAACATGCGAATAAGTTTTTAAGTTGAAATCTAATCTAGTTGAAATGATTGTTATTTGACTTGTTCTTGAACTAAATTGAAATTGTTTTTATGACACAGAAAGCAGTTTTTCGGATGTATAAGAAAATCAAAACCTTGGTGATCTCAGAATTCTACAAATCTATCACACACTTAGAGTTTCTATGCAAGTCAATTGAAGAAATGTACAAAAGAAAATAGATAATGCAAGGGTTTTGCTCAAAATCACAGAATGCAGTTGGGTGAAAGACAAAAGTATCACATACCATTTTACGTTCCAGTAACTAATTTAAGAATTGGGAAGATGGTTAGTCACGAATGTGTCGTTGTGTTGCCCGTTAAGGTAGAACGAAAAGAAATCGCAATTTATTGCATGTATTTGATATTAGTTTTTTTTTTCTCTACAGCTATTAATTGTGTAGTTTGTGCATTATGGCTTTTGTCTTCTGAAGTGTTTGCTGTTGTTTGACATGTGTTTATAAATGTTTATCAAAAGCATTTAAAAAAAAAATGATTTGTCTATCGTGGTTACTAATAAGCAGTTGCTCAGTACTGTAAACACGAATAATGTTGTAAAAGGGACGTTGTTACATTTTTCACAATGTGCTTTAGTGAGCTTGAAAAGTAGTGAACCATCTGTGATTTTCAAAGCATGGTGAGTTTTGTTTTAAATTTATTCAAATTATAATAACTCAATTAACTCAAAGAATGCAAAAAAAAAAACAAACAAAAACATATCTATGACAAATACATATGAAATCAATAATGAAATAATTTTAATATTCAACACAAACTGAAACTAAAAAGGAATAAACAAACAAAATTGAACATAGAGTAGAGCGGGGCATAAGTGCGCACCTTATGACAATAATTCTGTCACCGATGAGCATAACACATTTCGGATTCAGATTTACCAAAAGGCAACCATATCACTTGGGCGTCATCCATAAAGTACGTACACTCTTGGGGGGGGGGGGGGAGGGGGGGGGAATTGCCGTACGTGTGACAAGATGTGACGAAGGGGGGAGGGGGTGTGTTTGCGAGACAGTGACGTCACGCAAGGTTTTTTTATGATTGCAGAATATTAATTCGAAATGTATACAATTAAATTAAATCCTCTTTTCTAAAATTGTTTGCTTACTATTATTTAGAAGTATCACATTTATTTGATTATATGATCACATTTTTTTATTCAGCTAAAACTTCAATATTTTGCAAATTCTTGCTCGATAAAAATAATTGCTTTGAAAGCAGGATGTTCATAAGAAAACTGCTATAAAAGGTTTAAACTTATTAGATACAAAGCTGCGAAAAACAGTTTTCAAGATTTTTCAATATTTGAATGTTATACCAGGTCTTCTAATTTTTAAAAGATTAAAAACTCTTTTTTATATTGCAATGTTAATTCTAAAAAATGAATAATAAGAATATTATATTTTTTCAAATATTGAAATTGGCAATACTACTAAAATTGTGAGAATTTTTGCCGATTTTAGCGCGACATACTTTATGGATGACGCTTTGCCTCTAGATAATGAAGTGCGCACCTTTGTACCATATGTAAAGCAAAAGTGCAATTTTCTCCATACAAAATTGTTAAAAAATAATACTGCACACTTTCCCCCGAACATTAATTTAAAAAAAATAAGTTTAAAAATGGTTGGTGCGCACCTTTGCTCCATTAGGGTGTAATAACAAAATCAATTTTCAAGCACATCAATTTTTCAGTTTCTTTTGGGGTCAACAACAGAAAACAAAACGCGCAATATGGGATTTGACAGCGCGTATCTGCCGAAGTGTGGCACACAGTTTGAGGCTGATTTTCCTTTTAAGCAGTTCGGACAATACTTTACATTGATTTTCCAAAATAACGTTTTCTGAGAATTTCCCCCTACCCGGAAAAAATCAAAACTGCGCAGTAAACAAGTGTGCATGATTGATGTTATATTACCAAAATGTATGTGTAAAAATGTAATCACATAGAATTGTTTTTTTTTAAGTTGAAATTTTGCAAATGTTTGACGCATTTATCTTTTAACTTTTTTTACTATTTACAGTTGAGTACATGCTTCACAAACATAAAGTTTTTTGATATTACTTTGTTTAGCCTCTGTGTCAATTTTAAACTGAATTAAGCCGTATCGCATGCCAAGCGAGATTTGGAAACATTTTCCCATATTCTGGACACCTGTGTGTGAATATAATGTGTGTTGAAGTTTGGCAATAATATTTATGAATTGATTGTTACTTTGTGAAATGGTATACGAAACGCTTGAAACAAAAAAAAAATAAATCAATAAAATTGTCTTTAGTTTTGGTAATGTTACATGGATGTTTAATTTGTTTTGCTATCAAATTTAAAAAATATTTAAAGCAAATAGGTAACTCAAAAGTAAAAAGCATAAAAAAATCATCTACGAGTGGCAAATCTAATAATAATTCTTGTAAATATTATAAACCGTTATCGATATCATTAGTTTTGGTTAACTCATATCTCGGTTGAGTTGAAATAGCCATTGCTTTTCATTTTCTGAAAAAAATCCAAACTCATCCGAGAAATGCAATATTTTTCACACAATTCGAATACAATGACTAAGTAAACATATTACTTACATCAGCTTGAAGCATATTGTAGTGCTCCTCCTTAGCGCATAATGATTCTTTCAGCACAGAAATATGGCGTTGATAGTCCTAGAAATCATACAGTTATAATATTATATGTAAGTTTTTTTTCTTCAACCATAACAAGTTACCATCAACTGGGTCGAAGCAGGACGCATAGGCGAAAACTGCCTTAGGCATGCTGTATAAGTGCATCGATTTCAAAAGTTCTTTTAAACTACTGTCCCTAATTAATTTGCAGTCCCGATTCTCCCCAAATGACGGTATTTTAAGAAATGCGAGTTATTTCGTTATTTGAACAAAAGATCAATAATAATGTTCTGTTTTACAACTATTTAGCAAATGTGATGCATGTAATTGATTTTATTTATTGTATCAATAATAAATTAAATACTGAAGTACATGATCAACGTCGATTTCAATATTTTGTTGTATAATTGTGTATTACCTGGTGTTGTTCCTCCAGTGTTTTCATTTTAGCCGCCATTGCCATTATCTCTTGATCGCGACGCTGAATTTCAAGTCTAAACTCGTCCAGCTTAAAACAGAGAAAATGCATATATAATCGTTTGATGTGAATAGAAGAAACCATTAAATGAAGATATTGTGAGAAAATAAAAAGTCATATTTGAAGCTGATTTTAACATGATCTACTTTACCACATACTTAATCTAATCAGATACAATACTTTTAAGCGATTCGTGATTATTACGTAAAGCATGAGAAGAGCACAAATTAAGCATAAATTTGAGAAGATCATCTGCAACACTGTACAGTACATAGGATTGAGCAGTAAGCATTTCATTTAAGTTCTATTCTGCGCTTGTTATTGAAGACCTGATAATGAATGTGTGCATACAAATTTGTGTTTTCGAATATTTATTACTAATATTCATTACGCCTTATTGAGCGGTCGATTCTTGTTTTCTTTATGTGATATCATCGAACTTTCCTTCTTTCTCTAATCTTATGGTATAGAGTATCGATTGTTTACTATTCCTGTGTTAAACCAGTTCGAAAGTCTCACATTTTATAGGTACTATCAATGTGGCTATCACTATTTTTGGCTTCATTCAAAATTGCTTTTTGATAACATATTAAAACTCGTCTAGACCCATACTTAACAGCTTAGCAACTCTGCATAAAATCAACAATGTTTCAGTAACAATATTAAATGAATAAGTAGTACTTAATTTACTCTATGTTTAAAAACTGAACACCTTTAGGTATCATTTTGAGTACGTTTCTAAACCTATTTTATTTCAAACAGTTTATAGAAGCCAACTGATTCCTAATCTCGACTTAAGTATTTGGTGTTTTGGTCAATGATTGACTTATGGAATTGGCGCCGACAGCTTAAAATGAAGTGAATGTCCTGTAGTATTTTTATACTTTAGTCAACCTTTTTTTGCGAAAGACCTTGTTCATCGGTACGTTTTTTTTGGTGTATTTTGGTATGCATGTTCTCTCGGTAAATTTCTATGGGCTATCTAGTTTTTGACATGCTAGCTTTGAGTATTGTTTTTCATTTCACTTGCATGATTCCTTTAATACTGTCGTTGCATCAAATAACACTAGAACAAATATCACCTCTTTGTTACATTAGTAAAAAATACTACTTAAAGGTATACTTACTAATACTATCTATATCTGTTACAATACACTAGACAGTATATGAATATATCTAATACTTTCACTCTGCTGTTACTTGTATATATGAATACAAACAGTTGTGTACATTATTCTATGGTTGACGTTTGATGCAGTAATTCAAGTTTTTCGGAAATATTGATATCAATCTACTTAGACTTTTCAGCAAACGATTCACAAAAAGCTTTCTACAAAACAACGATGTTTTGGCGGGCAATAGTCTGATTTATGGGTGCGTTTAAAGGAGCTTAAAAGTCTCGGTAGGTTTATATCAAACTTTTTACAATTGATTTGTTTTACTTCCAACGAGGGTGCGCCAGAAAATGAAAAATGATATGCTACTCTATTTTTGTCTCAAAGTTCCCGTTAACAGCTACTTGAAAGATTATAATTGACTTATGTGATTGATCTTATACCGTTTTGCTTAGATTTTCATCATCATATAAAATATACTTGAACAACGTAATTTGTAAAAACTGGATACACATTTAGTAAATGCATAGTTTCACTATATATGTACAGAATTCGTTACTCTGATTTCTAACTTCAAAGTTTCTAAAGCGTGAAGGTCGATGGTTTCGTTTAGTCACTTAGATAGTCAACGTAAAGTGATGAATTAATGCAATTCTTCGTATGAATTGATTAAAAGATGAGTTCATACAAACTTTTTCTCGGATGCAATGCTTTTCCATCACAACTTTTGTTTTTTTAAATGACATGTTTTGAAGATCATTGAATCATTTCCTACTTTGAAGGTTATTTGTATTTTTTTCCTTCAGTAGGTTCATTCGATTTTTTATGCACTCACAAACTCAGTTCCCAAATTTGAATGAATGAGCTGTTGAAAGGTAGTCCACATATCTGCCTGGGAAAGTTACTTGCTTAAACAATGAAATAAATTAAATGAAATCATTCCCATTTTGTTTATAAAATAAAGAATAAAAATAACTGCACTCGATATCAACTCAAAAAATTTGGTGATCTAAGCTGTTTGTTTGCAGAGTTAATGAAATTCGAATTTTATTGAAAAAATAGTGGCTTGATTTCCTAACATTTTTTTTCTAAAATTAGAAGAGTTAGAGTAAAGTTCACCATGATCGAATATAAATTAAAACAACTCAACAGATGGCGCTTGAAAATGATTCTACAATAGGATAACAATAAAATAAGACTTTTTGCCTAACACTTTTTTCAGATTCCTAAGGTAACGTTAAGTATCTGTGACCCAATTCCGTAACGATCTGGAGTTGCTTTTTAGCGTTGAAATTTACGATAAGAAATATCACTAAAATGATTATAGCATAACGTTAATAACATTAAAGGATCATCGTGAAAAGTTTTGCGATCTCCGGCATGCGAATACATATGCGTACAATGTTCTATCCCAATTTACATCACCTTCAGGCAAACTTAGGAAAAGTACCTTTTCTTTACATTTTTTTTAGTTTTTCTCATACAACACAACCTCAACAGATTTGGCTCACATTTCACAGATACTAAAATTTGCCGTTGGAATCGAAAAATGCATTATGTTCCTGATTTTGTGTTCAAAATTGTCATTGTTTTTGTCATCCGATTCTACGTTCTAACTGATGTTTTAAGTAAGCATATTAAACAACCAGCAGTAGAATAGTATAATGAATAAACATAATGCAACACATTGCTTTGTGAGTCGAACGAATAATTAAGTTGTATAACTGATAACACAGAACTATCGTTTACGAATCGAAGGACAGCGTGTCTACATCGAACTTGAAACTTACTTGTCTTTTCATATCGTTGGCTCTACTATAGTCTAGGTCTAGCTTAGAAAAGGATGATTGGTAGTATGGATTATTTTTGTATGATAAATTACCATAATCGTTCATAAATGGTGGATAATCGACGGGAAATTGACGCCTATTTAAAAAATTAAATGATGAAGATGATGATGGTAAGTTTGTCAGTGACCTCGACATAATCGGGTTTGAAGCATAATGTTGAGACAGGATATTTTTCGTCTGAGACAGGATACTATGTGGCTGGGAGTGTACAATCGGCGAATTTGCGTAAGTATTGCTGTAAATTGGCTTCGACAGCAGATAGTCGGAAGAAGGTCGATAACCGCCAACATAGTTTACCATGCTGGATGTATTATAGTTTGGCATATGAGTGTTGACATTTGGATACGAACAAAAGTTTGTTGGCATTGGCATTAGTTTCTCATAAGTCGGAGGAGGTGGAGGTGGAGGTGGTGGTGGTGGTGGTTGTAGTGGTTGTTGTAGTTGAGGATTCTGGTAAAGTGATGGATGGCTCATTAAAGAGTCAACAGAACCGATGGGTTGATGCGTCATTGTGGGTGTCTGTGCATAACGCATGTTCAATATATTTGATGATCTAGATAATGACTTCGTAGTTTCGCTTAACAAATTCGTTATATTGGCTGACTGCGAGTAAAGATTCGCTGCATTTTCTGAGAGATTACAATAATCAACTAACGAGTTGTTAGATGGTAAACCACTTATGCTATATCGTCTTGCTGGTAATCGTGCAGCACGATCCAACATTGTCGTCGATGTGTAGTTAGTGCTATAATTTGACGGTTGCCCCTGGTAAAGATTTCGCGTTAACTCTGGTGTTGTAGAGCAGGTCTCGTAATCAAACATCTGAAATGTGTGTCAAAAGGAAAAGAACACAATTGATGTTCACCGCGATATTTGTTTTTCGTTAAAAATTTATGTTTTGGATTTCAAGAAAATGGGAAAGCGATAATTAAACTCAATCTAAGACGTTCAGATCAATTAAGTTAGATTTGCTAGATTGTATGGTTGAAATGTATAGTTTCATCATTTGCAGTATACTTGCAGTGTAGACCCCATTCAAAAAATACACAGCTAGAAAGTGATTGTTACTGGGATCAAACAATAGCAAAAATTGATAGACCAATGCAACGTGCCTTGAAGATTTTTAGCAAGATTGTTTTTTAAAGAGTGCATTTTATAGTATATTTTGTTACATGGATGCTGGAAGTATCTTCAGCACTTTTTATTAAGAAACTATATTGTTGCCGATAGGTTTCGTCAAAAATGATAGATATTTTGACGAAAGAATTATTGATCATCAAAAATATTAAAACGCATTTTAATGCAGAGTTGTAGTGTCAGGTATGGAGATTCATAAAAAAAAGACATCATCAGATTTATTTGGTTCTGACAAAATAATACAAAAATACGTAAACTGACTAAACTAACCTACTGGAAATGTGGCTGATTACAAAAGCTAAATCTGAGGTGCGCAATTCATTGGTAGTTGTCTCTGTACGTGATCTGGCGGTTGATTCCAATACAAAACAAGAATGTTTGCTCAATAAGGCGATTTATTTTCAGTAGCTTGCAGTATCATAAGTAATAATTCTTTCGCCAAATAATGAAAAATAGGTAGATATTGCAAAACAACAACTATTTTGTTTAATCAGCTACTGTTCAACAATGGCGGATTGTGTGAGTATGTGCCGTGTTCACTATTGCTTTACGTGTAAACTATTTTTTATGTCACTATTGGTAGAGTTCGTGTTTTATAATAAGGAAAAAAACATAATTTTTATTTTTAACATAACAGAAAGTAAAGTGTAGTGCTGCATCTATAGATCAATTACGAATACAACCGTGATAAGTCTACTTTGCTTCAATATGTACTTTCAATACTTTTCACAAACTCAAACGGTGTACATTGTACATTGAATCTTTTGAGAATCCAATTGCCCTCACCTGCTTTTGCGCCAGAGCCTGCATTTGCTGAAACATTTGGCGTTCCTCCTCTTTGCCTTAATTGCAAGTATTTCAAAATGAAAATAAAAGTATTTGTTGAGCTAGCTTGAAGTGTGACATTTCAAAGAGTATATTTTTACACAGAAACCCTTTGACACATACACATATGAGTAAGTTGAGCAGACAATTAAAATGCCCCAAGGTCGCCGGGAGTTACGAAAAGCATGTGAAGTAGAAGGCACTTACCCATTCCTTTACTCTGCAACATCTCCAGCAGTTTTTTGATGCTCTCATCTCGGGCTTGCAGAGTTTGTTTCTGCGTTTCTATCCGCAATTCGAGTTCCTGCGTTATTGTGAAAGAGGAAGTATAATGGAAAAAGGAAATAAGAGTTAATTATTAAAGGAAATGGCACATGAATCATAAAGATTGTGCAAAGAGGTCAACCGCTGCGGTCGTGTTTGAAGCATAATAAATGACGCAGCATAACTATCTGGCTCAAACAGAATGAATAAATGAAAGTGTCTGCTAATGACAATCAATAGATTTTGTGAAGCAATCTTAAAAGTACTTCACTAATTGCTTATCGAACATTCATGTTAAGTTTAAGGTTTTATCGGGGAATAAAGATAATCGCTTTCCCATTTATCAGAAATCCTTTTACTAAGACAACACATTGAAGACGTGACGGGGTTTTCATAAGTTTGTTCAACAGTTTTCCTACCTTGATTGTATCTCGCAAAATTGAAATCTCTCGCTGGAGATGTTCATTTTCTGCATACAAAGCTTCCATCTGCTGCTGCATCTCAATGTTTGGAGCTCGCATTCTCAGACGCAGTTCCTCTTCGAGCTGTCGAACCAACATTGCTTGTTTCTATGTATGATGAGTCAAAAATAGGTGAGAATAAGTCGCATACGTTCATGATCTTTACAGCGTAACACTCTTTTACCTGATTTTCACTATTTAGCAGCTTAAGTTGATCATTGATGAGGCTGTATTTGGCGCTTTCCTCTTTTCGAAGAGCTCGCTCTTTTTTCAACTCCGGAGACCAAAAGGTTTTGATACTATGCATAGAGCTACCTAGTTTTTGATTAGTCAGTTCGAGTTCCTTTTTGAGATTGCCAAGTTCGCGTTGCAAATCATTGTTTTGAACTTGCAAATCTCCGAGATATCCCCGATCTGGCATGCCTGCAACCAAACAAAACAACATCAATAAGCAAAACATGCGCAAGCTCCCGCGTCGTATAGTTCATACTCTGTCTTGCAGGACGGCCGTACAATTCCTCCTCGAGGTAGAGTCCCCGTTCGAGTGAGCGATCTCGCGATCGATCCCGGGGCTCCCGGATCGGAATGAATTCCCGGTCATGAGGATCAACCAGTCCCCTATCCAACGATTGATATCGTGTTCCTAGAATTGAACAGGTTTTGAGTTTCCGTACTTATATTGATAGTTTTCAATTCATGAAATTTAGTTACAACCCAGTTTTTTTTCTTTCAAAGAATCACATCCCAGAATTCTGTCCCATTTTAGAGTAGGTATGTTACGTAAAATTCCCCGAGGAATCAGATAAATTAAATTTTATTGAAATGACGATCCCAACTGTGAGTTTTCAGGACAAACTTGTTATGCGAACATGGGCAGTGAAGAAAATGTTGACGATGTTTTTCCATCTTCATACAAAAAAGATACAAGTTTTCACATTTTTTTTGTGTTTCAAAGGTTTGCTCTTAAAGCTTCAACCATAAAAAACTTATTTAGTGACATTTTCAAACAATATAGTACCGTAATCTGAGGTGAATCGGGACTACAGTCTGAATAGGGACACTAGTTTTTAGAGCACTTAAAGCTTTTAAATTTGGAAATGGATGTACACATTTTGTTGGCCTGAGTCTGTTCTAACCGAAACCAACTAGACAAATCAAAATGCTGTGCTCCAACATGGTTAAAACTGCTGTCCCAATTCGTCCCCCCCCCATGTGTCCCGATTGACCCCAGTTTACGGTACCTTGAATACAAATGGGTCATTTCGCGCTAAGTGGCGTGGCGCACCACT
Organism: Culex pipiens pallens; assembly: GCF_016801865.2. Lineage (NCBI taxonomy): Eukaryota > Metazoa > Arthropoda > Insecta > Diptera > Culicidae > Culex > Culex pipiens. The sequence continues at coordinate 116,354,547 of NC_068938.1, forward strand.
CGAAATTGACGATCCCTGATTAAGCTCAAATTTGGTGGACCTATTGATACTATCAAAATATGTATGAATTTCGATTTTAAACCAAATTGGACCACCCCTTCTGTTTTGGCACCGCCCAAAATTTTGCGAATTTCGAAAATTTGCCAAAAAACCTCGACTGCTTTTTTTAAAGAAAATTGGGCGCTGAATTTTGAGTTTGAGTAGAAATGTGAATAAAACGTACTAATTGTAAGTGTCAGGTAAACATGAGTCGATGTGCTTGTTCGTTTTTTAGGCAAAATGCATTGCGTGGTAGTTGAAATTCTGCAACTTTTTTTAAATGTAAAATCGTCTGTGAAACACGATGGTGATGTTTAATTTAAAAATAAATTGCATGTGAAGTTTTCAATTGCTTAATGCACAAATGGTTGTTTCGAATCGAAAATCTGATAACGCCATTTAATTTAGCGACCGATTTCATTAAAAAAGAGCTTTTAAGTTTTGTTCTATCATTTTTTGTTTCTGAGAAATGGCCATCTGAAAATAGAGGTTATTTGAAAAAATGTTACAAATTGCAAAACTTTCGGACGGTGTCAAAAGAGAAGGGATGGTCCATTTTTTTCTGAAATTTGGGATTCTTGCATGTTTCAATAGTATAAACAGCTCTTCAAAACTCAGCCCCTCCGGCACGAGATAACAAAAAATGGAGCTCGGATTCGTGATCAGGGGCAAAAGTTACAGCATTTGGCTCATAGCAAAAATCTGCTTCATTCAAGTAAAACTTAAGATTATAAAAATCTCAGCGGTCTTACTATGAATGTTTTGTTTGAGATAAATTTGGTCTTCAAACAAACTTAGTACGTACAATTTTGACAGCGCCTGGGTTCACGTTACACAAAATAAAGCGTAACAAAGTCGTAACCCTCATGAGCCGATTGGGTAATATATGAACGGATAAAAAAAAATAGTGTTGGCTCACATTCCTAGTCAAATGCAATGGAGTGATGGTTTTTTAAATAAATTTATGTTTATTAGGTCTTTTTCGGTACTGGGACCTGGTTAGGACCGAGTCGGCTTTTGTAAATACCAGTGTTCCCACGAACCTAAGCCATCGGCTAGGCTAGGTTCATTTTTCTGGTTCAGGTTCACACCACACGTCGGCAAGCATCGTCGGCTCAGGCTCACTGAGTGCCGTGAGCCATGGTTCATTTGGTTCAAACCAGGCGAGGCTAGCCAAAATGAACCATTGGCTTGAACCAGGCTTGAACCTGGCTTGAACCTGATCAAAGAATGTTAGGCTAAACGGCAAGCTTTGTTACACCGTAGTATGCTCAAACCGTAACATTGTTACACCGTAACATTGTTACACCGTAACATTGTCATACCGTAACATTGTTACACCGTAACATTATTACGGTGTAAGGAATGTCACGGTGTAATGATAGCTACGATGCAACGAATGTTGCGGTGTAACCATGTTACGGTGTAACAATGTTACGGTGTAATGAATGTTACGGTGTAACAATGTTACGGTGTAACAATGTTACGGTGTAACAATGTTACGGTGTAACGAATGTTGCGGTGTAACAATGTTACGGTGTAACCATATTACGGTGTAACAATGTTACGGTGTAATAAATGTTGCGGTGTAACAATGTTACGGTGTAACGAATTTTGTGGTGCAACAATGTTACGGTGTAATCATAATACGGTGTAACAATGTTACGGTGTAACGAATGTTACGGTGTAACGAATGTTACGGTGTAACGAATGATGCGGTGTAACAATGTTACGGTGTAACAATGTTACGGTGTAAGAATGTTACGGTGTAACGAATGTTACGGTGTAACGAATGATGCGGTGTAACAATGTTGCGGTGTAACAATGTTACGGTGTAACAATGGTACGGTGTAATAAATGTTTTGGTGTTACAATGTTACTGTGTAACGAATTTTGTGGTGCAACAATGTTACGGTGTAATCATAATACGGTGTAACAATGTTACGGTGTAACAATGTTACGGTGTAACGAATGTTACGGTGTAACAAATGATGCGGTGTAACGAATGTAACGGTGTAATAAATGTTACATTGTAACATTGCTACACTATAAGATTTATTACACAGTGCATTATTCCTATGGTTTTTATTAGCCTGGTTAGCCTGGCTTAAGCCATGGTTCATGGTTCACTGAACCAGGATTGAACCACAAAAGGAGGCTTAAGCCGAACCAAGTTTATAGGTGAACCTAGCCTAACCGGTTCATTTGGGAACTCTGGTAAATACATTTTTCTGAAAGCTAAGCGTAGGACTGATGGTTTACAATGGGGAAATATTAAATATTTTTCTCTAATAAATGTTTAAAGAAATAGTGTGCTCTTAAAGAATTAAAATTCATTTTCACCATTCAATTTCACCATATTTTGTTCAACTGACTAAAAGATAATGCTCACCCTAAATTAAAAACTAACCAACCATAAGCTACTTACTGAGTTGTTCTCGAGGATACTCCATTGTGTGAGTCGGTGCTCGTGTGGCACTTCTGCTACGATGATGGCCGCCCCCTGCTGGGCTTATCGGCTCATCCATATCTCTGTAGTATGGACTACCCATGGCTGTAAGCATATTTCACGGAAATAAGATTGAAAACTGTTATAATGAGGTGTAAAAAATGAAAGTAGTTAGACCAGGTTTTCCATTTTTTTTGTTTATACATTTGGTGAATAAGAAATGAGTCAATACTGAAATGATAAAAAGCACTGGTCAACAATATATAATCGAATAGCCGTTTTGAATATTTAAACCTTAGACCTCACTGTCCATTCTGTTACATTTTTAATAGGTTAGGTTGAGTGAAACCTAACCGATGCTCGATGCATGTCTGAACAAATTTGTATTAGCGAGTGTCAAGATAGCACGACGATGACGAATTACTACCAGGCTGATAAACTTAGCTGATTTGAGGACGGCTTCAATCGATTAAATATTGCTGACCTGAAATGTAATTGATTCAAAACATTTGATTAAAAATAAATGCAGAAAGTTAAGGTTAAAAAATTTAGCTCAAATTAACCGTTCAGTATATGCGATGTACAGCATGGCTTCCAACAAAAAAAAAATACTCAGAGGCAGAAATCTGTAACTATAGCTATTTTATCATTTGCTTGATCGGCTTCGATTGCTACTTGAAGTTGAAGTTCACAAAAAATAATCAAGAAGAAATTAAAGAACTTTTGATTTTTCAAAAAAGTTCTAGAACATTGGAAAGTGTGGAAAGACTTGAACTTTTTTTTGTATTACTCAAAGGCAGGATTGCCACAAATGCAGTTTTTTTCGGCACATACCAAACACTCAATCTAGTAAAACTTTGAAGAAAAACATTTTTACCAAAAACCAAATATGTCAAAAAATGTTTTTTTCATTGTTTTAAACAAACTGCTAAAATTTAAACTGTAAAAAATAATAAGTTTGTGCTTTGCGCCTGCGCTAAAAAAAATAAATTTAATTTATCACAAAACTTTGAATCTATATTAGTCAGTTATTTAGGACTGGTATGAAGTTTTAATTAAAATCTTTTAGTCATGCAAAAAATAATAAAGGAGAATGGGCGACTTTGGTCCAAGGATGTAAATAAACGGGACCAACTTTTTTCGAAAGATCTCGCTGAGACAAGAAAAAAGTGTCTGTACCAACTCGCCGAACCCCGGGGTTTAATAGTTACAAGCTGTTGAAGTTTGAGCATTTTGGATAAAAATATATAAAATATTGTATTTTTGCTATTTCTAAAATCATTCATAATTTTTTTTTTATTATGGATTTCGATAATCTTTACATCATTCGACGCATATTAGCAAAAACTATGAGTTCTGATATGTCTTAGCATGATTGAAATATGACTTCTCTTGTTTCTATCCGTTTGAACCGTTTATGCAAGAGGTTTATGCAAGACCATAGAAACAAGTCGAAACTTTAAGATTTTGAAACCGAATCGTACCCAGATTGCTTCAGAGAGTACACGGATAGAAATCTTGTAAGAAAATCCGGTAGCATTGTGTTGTTGAATTCGACATCAAGAAAATGTTTTTAAAATCGTCAACATTTTTTTTTTACTTTGAACAACAATATTATCGATTTTAAAAACATTTGCAACGAAATCGAGAAAAATGTTGACGATTTTGAAAACACTTCCATGTCGTCAAATTCAACAACACAGTGCTACCGGATTTGCTTACAGGATTTCTATTCGTGAATGGAAGGCTACAGTTCTGAGTCATCCGAGAACTGCAACAAGCAAGAGGTCGGCTGGTTTTGATAAAGGATCATACCCGCAAAGCTACAGTGAGTAAGGTAGAATTAGAGCGTCCAATTTCCCGGGGTTACAACATTCCCGGGAAATAGGAAATTTTCTACTTTTCTAAATTCCCGGGAAGTTTTAAATTTGTTGAAAATTGTTCAGATCTTGGTTCTGATTAAAATTCTTCAACAAAATTGTTTAAAATAGATAAAAATAAGTGCGAGAATCAATTAATGCCTTAACGGCTTGTAAAAAAACTAAGAAAATATCTGAATTTTATAAATTTATAGGCTGTCTAGAAAAATCAACAAAATATCAACGTACAAAATATCAACAAATAATCATAAGTATTTTTTGTTACGTATTATCTTTCTAATTACAGTGTTTGGACAGCGAGTAAAATGAATCCATGATTCAAAACCATGAAATTGCTTTTAAATATAACTCTTTGAACAGTTTGAGAGAATATGATAAAGAATAATATTGAGACGATAAGTTGAAATGACAAAAAAATCATGAAGAATATATTGGCAAATCATTTATCCTGAACAAATCTTACTTGTTTGAGCTCATGAATAAATAGATAAGCATTGAGTTTACCTTAAAAATCTGCTTTTTTACCAGAAAAATCATTTGTATAAAATTACAACTCAAAGATTTTAAATATTTGGAATGGTCTACAGTTAAAATAATTTTCATAGCAAAAAAAAAGTAATAAAGTGGTTCATATTTAAACCTCGTACATACGCCATTGGTAGCTCAGGTGCTATATAGGGGAACTATACCCTTTTTCAGCCTATTTCTATTATCGGCCTATCAGCACTTTGATCATGAATTACAGCTTTTATAAATTGTTTTTGACTGTTCCAAAGTAATAAATAGCTCAAATAAAAGTGAGCAAGCAACTCTCCATTGTTGATACCTCTGAAAATGTTGATTTAATAGCGGAAAACGGCAAAAGTGATGAGAATTGGTCGACCGGCTTAGAGTGATTAAAATGGGTATATTTCCCCTAAATTCTTAACTTGAAACTGTAATTTCTCGAACAGTTTTAACGTTAAGACTTCCATCATTGTCATGATTTTTCCTTCAAAGATATAAATTTTTGGAGCTTGGCGGAAAGGGGTGCCTTATTTTCAAATGAAATAACAACAATTTTCATTGTAACAAATAACCAGAATTATAAGAGTTTATTGTCTTTCCAAAATATCGTATTTTTTTGCTTAGCAAATAAGCAAAATTCCAGTTGTGAAAGCTGCAGAAAATAATATTACTTTAAAAATACCTTAATATGAAAATTTCAGACGAACTGCTAAGTTCAATAACAACAGTTAATTGAATTAAATACAATCAAATTGAGTTTTTTTTTAATTTTCATATTTGTTGTTAATTTAAAAAATTGTACCAAGAATTAAGGAAAATTTATACTTCTGCTTGAATTTCGGGAATTCCCGGGAAATTTACAAATTTCCTGGGAAACGGGAAATATTTTTTTCCGGGAAATCCCGGGAATTCTCGGGAATTTTTTTCCCGGGACGGGAAATTGGACGCACTAGGTAGAATACTTTATTAATGTTTTGATAAGTCCTGGGTCATCCTAGGACTCCCTGGATGTGTGGATCTTCCGCCGTAACAAGCCAGAGGTCGACGCTGTTTGAGCCCAAGAACAAAACCGCAATGCTCCAGTCAGTATGGTAGACTGCTTTATTAATGTGTTGGGATAACTGGGGCCATTCCAGGACTTCCTGGACACTTCATCTTGTTTTATCAATTATTTAGATATAAGTTCACATTATGAATGTCAAAACTGTGTGATTTGATGAATTCCAATATCAACTTTTATATAAAGTTTGTTTGAACGCTATAGTTAATGTCAAAACAATTAAATACAATAAAATTGTAAATTTACCAAAAATGCGAAACATTTCACTAGAAACATTTCATAGGCGTTCGAAGCACCGGGAAGGCACAGCAGAAATGTGTGGTTTCAATTTCTTAAATTCTAGCAAATTTTTATATAAACTATCGATTGTTTTGATGTTAACAGCTTATTTGAGAGCTAGAGAATGCCTTTCACTATCATTTCAGTCCAAATTTGTGCAATTCATAAGTAAAATCGAGTGTCCAGAATTCGAAGCAAAAGTGTCCGGATTTCGAATCAGCTTTTATCAGTGTCCGGGATTCGAAGCACAACAAATCATTTTAATTTTCAACTTGTGATGAAAAATTGTTAGAAAAGACATATTTTGCATCCATTTTCTTGAAACTGACTGTTTATGCTACATCCTGATGATATTTCTACATTTCCAACTTATTACATGATTTTTTGCCAGCTATAACAAAAATGATATGCTACTAAGTGTCCGGATTTCAAATCATGACGTTATTTGGGTCACTGTAACAAGAAAAAGATTGACGGCTTTTAACTGCGCATCATAACCGCATAGATTCAGTGAGTATGACAGACTGTATTGCTGTTATGTTGGGATGTTCTGGACCATTCCATGGAGTCCTTGTAGCAGCCGTAGACCCACAAATCATAACTCCAGGGAGTTCTTAGACGACCCAAGACATCCCAAGCCATTAACAAAGCAGTCTACCATACTCACTGAAGCTATTCGGGTATGATCCGTGGTAAAAACCGGTCGACATTTTGCTTGTTACGGTAGTAGACTTACAGATCTTAACTCCAGGGAGTCCTAAAATGATCCAAGACATGTCAACACAGAAAAAAATCATTTCTCGGAATCGTGAATTAAGTTCACGAATGTGAGAACAACGAAGGAATTTATTCATGATTATGGTGCATTTGCACTATAAACGTGCATATATTCCTTTGTGGTTATCGCATTCGTGAAATAAATTCACGAATTCGCGAATTGATTTTTTTCCGTGAAGCTTTGCGGATATGATCAGAGGTAAAAATCACTGCCTACCTCTTGCTTGGTAGACGGTAGACTCACCGGTCTTAACTCCAAGGTGTTCTCGGATGACTCAGAACATCCCAATAAGTTGTTACAACATTACACTGTAGCCTTCCATACTCACTGAAGCAGTCTGGGTAGGATTCGATTTCAAAATCATGAAGTTTTAACTTGTTTCTATGGTATGCCTCTTGCACAAACGGTTCAAACAGATAGAAACAAGAGAAATCATGCTAAAACATATCAGAACTCATAGTTTTTGCTGATACGCGTCGAATGATGTCAAGATTATTGAAATCCACAATAAAAAAGAGATTTTATGAATGATTTTAAAAATAGCAAAAATACAATGTTTTATACATTTTTATCCAAAATGTTCAAACTTCAACAGCTTGTAACTTTTGAACCCCGGGGTTTATAGAGTTGGTGCAGAAGACTTTTTTTATGTCTCAGCGAGATCTTTCGAAAAAAGTTGGTCCCATTCATGTACATCCTTCGAACAGCTCCCATACAAATTTGCTCATTCTCTTTTAAAAAGGAATTCTCAAAATAAGTTGTTAAGGGTAGCTGGAACCCCATTTAAAAAATTGAAGAAAAGTTGAGAAAAATCTTTCTTATTCTCCTTATTTTCTTATCGTTATTATTTAAAATTTTGTATATTGTTTTGAACACAAATCAAAACATTCAAAAAATACTTCAAGGTTTTTGGAGCACAAATTATAAAAACGGGTGTAACTCAATTCTCAACACTATTTCAAAAATTCCATGCAAACTTCATTCTCAAGTATCAATGGGTTTAATATTGCTAATTTTTTTCCCAAGAGCTTAAAATGCCTAATGGAGCAGTATTCGGCTTGTGAAGTGGGTTTTGAAACATTTTCCTATATTTTAGGCACCTTAACATCACACGCATACAAAATTAATTTGGAAATAAGTGTACAAAAATTAATCTTACGACAACTGCAAGATAACGGTAGGCAAGCCATGGTAATAAAATATAAATTTAACAAAAACTATTGGGCAGCTTATTGAAGCTTAGAACTAAGAATTTTTTGCCGGCGTGCTATCCTGTACACGTCCGAACGTTATCATTTGGGCGAGTGTCAAGATAGTTCAGTATTGAAGAAATATAATTTTGATGTATGAAAATGCGCTGAAAAAACAAATCGGCCAATCAAAAGTTTAAAAAAATCTGTTCCATTGAAAAAAAATACACACATTTCAGTGTACTTCTGCACACTTTATTTTGATAATCGATGTTGACTGAGAGGGACAGGAATAGAGATAAACAACACGAATCTACAAGCTACATACTGTATGACTGTATGTGATAGTTATATGCGACATGAACGAAGGACTAATAGGTTTTGTGTACTGCAGATAGTGTGTCAAAATAGGAACAGCATAAATACGCTTCGATAAAAATAGTCATTTGAGCTGGAACAGAGGATGCTGCAAAAGGATATTGAAAGTAGATCACTCGCGAATGCAGGTCATTTAAAATATTTGGTTTACTTGTAGTTTTTTTAGAAATGCAAAAGTATTATGGAACATTGAAATGCATAGGAATGTTGAAATTGGTAACAAATGATGTGTTTTAAGTAATGAAAACAAATTTTAATCAAAAATTCATCGGAACACGATAGAAATACTCAATCTAGAGTAAGATTGCAAATTTGAAAATTCTGGATAAAGTATGTTTGACTTTGAGTAGAAATCTGGCATCACCTAAAGGACTTCCTCGGGCTCCGTAGTCTCTCGACGGCGATCTATCGACGGTTGGTAGTTCTGTTAAACGTCTGCTTGGGCGACCGGGACTTCTAGTGCCTGTATTTATTGCTTGACCTGAACTGAATGCTTCACGAGACATAATATGCCGCGAATAATCCGCGGTCTGCCATGTCCATGTGCGTGTAAAATGGAGGTTGGAGTTGTGTAGAATAGTTGTGAAGGAATTGTGTATTTTTTGTATGATATGGCAATTACATTATCGTGTTTAAGTGCGCAGTTTTTTAGTGAACACAAGCCGAGGAAAATGATTCAGTTGATAGAAGTTGTATTAGCATTGGTGTTAGGGTATGTTTGACAAACGTGTGTGTGATTTGTGGAATTAGAAGAAGAAGAAGAAATGGGAGAATGATCATTAATATTAATATGAGGAAACATGATGAAATAATATTAAAAGATGCAACACTCTAATGAGACTGAAACTATCACATCCAATAACCTTTCCAAAATCTGATATTTGGCTAAATTTAGAAAAGTTCCTATAATTTTAAAGCATACAAGAATATTCAAGACATTTCAAGTTTGGAGATTCCTCCAAAGTTAACATATTTTTCCAATGACTTTACCTATCTATCGAAAAGAAATGTTTTAATTTGAAATAAAAGTTTACTTTTTTGGCGAAAAAGATTAAGAGCATTCAAAAGTAAAGAAACAAAAAAAAATACATTCTCAACTCTTGGAGAAGCATACACCAGGTTTATAGAATCAAGTGCTCTTTTAACTTGGGGTAGGGGGAATGGGGCGAAAAGTTTACTCCTATATTTTTAAAAAGAGTTATTGTGGTGGGTCTCTTTTGAATACTCTAATATTTTATACTCACTAATATTCTATACACACTTTCGAGGACGACCAATACAACCCTTATTTTTGAAGTAGGACTACGTCTTAGTCAAAGGTTCGGGGGTGCCAGCTCAAAAAAACCCAAACGCTTGTATCTCCTTTCAGATCAATCGAAACGGAACCATTTTGAACCATTTAATTCGAAATTTTTCAGTAATTTTGGCAAAATAGATTTATATAGGCAAAATAGATTTACTATTGAAATAATACAATTTTTAAAATAATTTCAAAATGCAACGAATTTGCAGGCGAAATGTGCGTTTCCCAAACAAGGACAGGACTGTCAAGTTACTAACTTGAGGGGAAAATCACCATATAAACGCGACCGGA